>NW_027185779.1:11830644-11877129 GCF_028583685.1 Petaurus breviceps papuanus | reverse complement strand
CTCTTCTCTTCTCTTCTCTTCTCTTCTCTTCTCTTCTCTTCTCTTCTTCTCTTCTTCTCTCTTCCTTCCCTTATTTTTCCTTTCTTCCTTCCCTTATTTTTCCTTTCTTCCTTCCCTTATTTTTCCTTCCTTTCTCTATCTCTGTCACTGTCTCTCTCGGTCTCTCTCATTTTCATGCAAAAATTGGCTAATAAGGAAAATGATATATGTGATTGCACATGTGTAACCTATATCAGATTGTTTACCATTTCAGGTAAGGGATAGAGAATGGAAGAAAAGATAGAATATGAAACTCAAAACTTAAATAAAAAAAACAATTATTGGACTACCTGAAATCCATGATCAAAGAAAGAGCCAAGACTTCACATTTCAAGAAATTTTCTAGGAAAACTCCTGTAATATCTGAGATTCAGAACATAGAGTAGAAATTGACAGAATTAATCAACCATCTCCTGAAAGTGATTCCAAAATAAAAACTTCAGAGAATATGAGAGTCAAACTCCAGAGCTCCTAGGTCAAAGGAAAACTACTTAAAGCAGCCAGAAATAAACACTTCAAATATTTTGGAGCCACAGGTAGGATCATACAGGATTAAATCGATTGTACCTTAAAGGAATGGAGGGCTTAGAATATGATATTTCAGAAGGCAACCTACCCAGCAAAATGGAATGTAATCCTTCAAGGAAAAATAAATATTTAATGAAATAGAGGACTTTCAATCATTTCTTATGAAAAGAGCAGAGATGAATAGAAAATTTGATATTCACATATCAGACTCAGGAGAATAAAAATGTAAACATGACAGAGAATGATGTTAGATTACATTCCTGTATGGAAAGACGATACATGTAACTCCTAAGAAATTTATCATCATTAGGGAAATTAAAAGGAGTTTGCATAAACAAGGTCATTGGTGTAAGTTATGTTAGAATGATCTCCAACAAAAATGAAAAGGTTTACTAAGCAATGCATTGGGAGAAAGAAGAAGCAGAATGGGGAAAAAAAATTCTTACATAAAATAGATGCATTAAGAAGAGCTTTTATAATGGAGAGAAAAATGGCAGGGAATGATTGAACACCACTCTCACTGGAGTTGGTTCAAAGAGTTATATGTGGTTTTGTGTGTATACATATATGTATATATATATATGTGTGTGTGTATGCATGTATACATACATATATACACACATACATACACACATTCTGTTGTGTACAAAAATTTAACTTGCCCAATATGGAAATAAAAGGGAAAAATATAAGAAAGAGTGTGGAAAATGATAAAAGGCAGGGTAGATTAAGAGAGTCAGTGGTTATAAGTGCAATAGACATTTGAGGAGTGATAGGATAAAAGGAGAGGAAGAGAGGGAAAAAAACAGAAGATAATGGGATAGAGGGTAATACACAGGTAGTAATCATAACTATGAATGTGAATGGGAACTATGAATTGATGGGATGAAATGGAAGTGGATTAACCAACAATATATTGTTTAAAAGATACACAGCTGAAATTGAACACACACACAGAGTTAAAATAAAGGGCTAGAGAAGAATCTGATATGCTTCAGATGAAGTAAAAAGGTAGGGATAGCAATCATCATTTCATACCATCCAAATGCAAAAATAGAACTAAATAAAAACAATAATCAAGGAAATTACATTTTGCTAAAATGTGTTGCAGAATGAAGTAAAATGAAAAGTATTTACAGGAAGTTCTCTGATAAAGTCCTTATTTCTCAAGTACACATAGCACTGATTCTAATTTATAAAAGTAAGAGCCATTCTCCAGATGATAAATGGCAAAAGGATATGAATAGACAGTTTTCAGAAGAAGAAATCAAAGATATCTAGTCATGTTTAAAAAAATGATCTAAATCACTATTGGTTAGAGCAAAGAAAATTAAAACCACCATTAGATACCACCTCACACTTGTCAGAAATGACCAATCCTAGAGGGGATGAAAAAAAAATATAGAAGCATTCATGAACTGCTGGTGGAGTAGTGAATTCATCCAACCATTCTGGGGAACAATTTGGAACTAGTCTCAATGTGTTGTAAAGCTACATATCAGGGGGGAGGAGTCAAGATGGCAGAGTAGAAACAGGACTTTCACATGTCTCCTGCTTCCACCTCCTCCAATTGATGAAAAAAATGACTCTAAATAAACACACACTACAGAACACACAAAATGACAGAGAGAAGCCAACATTCCTCTGAAGACAGTCCAGTAGGCTAGCAGGAAGGGGACAGTGCAGCGTTCTGGGAGCCAAGCACAGCTCCACATGAGCCTGAGGTTTTAGCCTCAGGGTGGCCACAAACAGACACTGTCTGGAGGAACTTCAGATCACCAGCAGCTGTGGCAGTTTCCAGAATTATCAACCCATAGATGCTAAGGACAAAGTGAGATGTCAGTGCAGTGTGGAATTTGGGAACCAGGTGTTCAAGGGTATGGTCAGGCCTTTACCTCCTGAAGGGAAAAGTGGCTAAGGTAGTATGGTCATAAAGCTACCACCACATGGTTGCTTCAGAGGCCCTGGCTTGAAGATTGTAGGGGGACCAAGATACCAGTCTGAGGGGTAATTGCTCTTGCTTTAACCTGCTTGGATCTGGATTGCAGTCTAGGGTGGAGGTCCTAGGGTGCATAAGCAGTTTGCCAGAGCAAGTGGAGGCTTCAGTGAGGGTACCCAACTAATAGCTCCATCACCTGTGAACAACCCCAGGATTTGGGACAAAGCTTCCTGCTCTGATAGCAGAGATATACTGTGTTAAAAAGCTCAAAAGTCAAATAATTGAGTGGCAACATGAGCAAGGAAAGCAAGCAGAGAAATCCAACATTAGACTCCTATTTTGGGGACAAAAAGTATCAAAGCATGGAATAGGAGGAAAACAGCTAAGTCAAATATTCTAAACCAAAAGTGTCCAAGAAAAATATGAGTTGGTTACAGGCCATAGAGGAGCTTAAGAAGGATTTTGAAAAACAAATAAGAGAAGTGGAGGAAAAATTGGGAAGAGAAATGAGAATGATGCAAGAAAATTATGAAATGAGAGTCAACAACCTGACTGAAGAAAATAACACCCTAAAAAATGGACTAACTCAAATGACAAAAGAAGCTCAAAAAAAGGAAATGAGGAGAAGGATACCTTAAAAAAGCTGAATTTGCCAGATGGAAAAAGAATCTCAAAAGCTCACTGAAGAGAATCATTCCTTCAGAATTAGATTGGAGCAAATGGAAGTTAGTGACTTTATGAGAAATCAAGATACTATTAAACAGATCCAAACAAATGAAAAAA
The DNA here is from genome assembly GCF_028583685.1 of Petaurus breviceps papuanus. Classification (NCBI taxonomy): domain Eukaryota; kingdom Metazoa; phylum Chordata; class Mammalia; order Diprotodontia; family Petauridae; genus Petaurus; species Petaurus breviceps. Next base: position 11,873,840 of record NW_027185779.1, on the reverse strand, counting down.
TTGAAGGCAATGTGAAATATCTCATTGGAAAAAACACTGACCTGGAAAATAGATCCAAGAGAGATAACTTAAAAAATTATTGGACTACCTGAAAGCCATGATCAAAAAAAGAACCTAGAAATCATCCTTCAAGAAATTCTCTGGGGGCGGCCAGGTAGCACAAAGAGTAAGAGCACCAGCTCCAGTGTTGAGAAGACCTGGAGATCGAATCCCGGGCTCAGACACTCAGCACCCACCCAGAAACACCTGGCCGTGTAACCTTGAGCAAGCTACTTAACCCCGATTGCTTAGGGGTGGCCAGGTGGCTCAGTGAGTAAGAGCACCGGCTCCAGTGTCGGGATGACCTGGATCAAATCCCGGCCTCGGATACTCAGCACCACACCCAGAAATAACTGGCTGTGTAACCTTGAGCAAGTTACTTAACCCTGATTGCTTTAAAAAAAAAATTAAAAAAAAAGAAAAAAAAAGAAATTCTCAAGAAAGATTGCCCTAATTTTTTAGAATCAGAAGGCAAAATGGAGGTTAACAGAATCCACTGATCACCTCCTGAAAAACATCCTGAAAAGAAAACTCCTAGGAATATTATAACCAGGTTCCAGAATTCCCAGATCAAGGAGAAAATATTACAAGCAGCCAGGAAGAAACAATTTTAATATTGTGGACACATAGTCAGGATAACACAGGATCTGGCAGCTTCTACACTGAGAGATCAAAGGACTTGGGATATGATATTCTGGAAGTCAAAGGAGTTGGGATTAAAACCAAGAATCACCTACCCAGGAAAAATGAGTATTATGTTTCAGGGTAAAATATAGTAATTCAATGGAATAGAGCAGTTTCAAGCATTCTTGATGAAAAAACCAGAGATAAATAGAAAATTTGACATTCATATACAAGAAGCAAAGGAAGAATGAGAAGGTAAACAGGGAAGAGAAATCATAATGAACTTATCAAATTGAAATATTTACATTACTACATGGAAAAATGGTAATTGTAACATGAAACTTTTCTCGGTATGAGAATAGTTGAAGGGAATAGAAATGTGTGTGTGTCTGTGTATATACACCCCAAACATTTATATGCATGTGTGTGTGTTTGTGTATGTCTATAAAGGAGCATATGTGGTTATATATATGAATGTGTGTATAGTTGTGTACAAGTATACATAGACAGAGGGCACAGGACTAATTGAATAGGAAGGGATGATACTTAAAAGGTGAAATTAAGAGGTGAGAGAGGAATATAATAAGAGGAGAAGGGGAGAGACGGAATGGGATATATTATCTCATATAGAAGAAGCAAGGGAAAACTATTACAATGGAGGGGAAGAACAGTAAGGTAAAAGGGTATAAGTCAACCTTATTCTCATTGAATTTGTCTTAGGTAGGGAATGATATACACACTAAATAGAGTATATCACCCTATAGGAGAGTAGGGGGGAAGGGAATGAGAGGGGGGATGATGAAAGAGAGGATAGGCTTGGGGGAAAGGGAAGTTTGAAGCACCCACTTTTGAAAAGGGACAGGATCAAAGCAGAGAATGGAACAAGTGGGAGGTGTGATAGGATGCAGGGAAATATAGTCAGTCTTTAACAATATATCCACTATTGAAATGTTTTGCATAGCCACACATATACAACTTATATTGAATTATCTTCCAAGTAAGGGTGGGTGATGAGGGAGGAAGGGAAAGAATATGAAATTCAAGTTTTAAAATTAAATGTTTAAAATATTTATTATTATTTTTATTATTAATTATTATTTTACATATAACTGGGAAATAAGAAATAAAGGCATTGGGCATAGAGATCCAGTATGCCCTACTGGAAAGTTGAAGGGGGTATAGGGGAAGATATATGAGAGAGCAGATTGGGAGAAGGGGATATTCAGTGGGATTGGTGTTTTGGGGTGTTGGGTAGTGGAAAAATGGGAAGAAAATTTGTAACTCAAAATATTGTGTAAAGTGAATGATATAAACCAAAAAAACAAAAAAAGAGAGGGGAAAAAAACTACATATCAGAGTATAACAGCAAGCACACATTGTTTCAGTTATTGAAATTAGCACCTGTTTCATTTCAAGTTTCTTTTGAGTGTTGTATCAAATCTGTTAGAAACAGAAAGTGTGAACCCCACAAATTGTGAACCCTAGAACTCATGAACTCCTGCAACAGGTAGGGGAGTAGCTAATGACCATACATAAGGAGAATTTTCAGGCTAGAGACAGCAGAACTGAGAAGAGGACCCTGGTGGTGGCAGAGTCAAGAAGGAAAAAACTTGTGGCATCCCAACACTTTGTTTCTCTGCTCTGTTTGTGTTGATGTTCGTTTGTGATACTTTGTACAGAAGTCCTGGGACCTTACTGAAAGCCCTGAAAGAGGATTTTCTGATTGTATGTTTACAGAAGTAATGGAAGAGGGTTTTGGAAGTCCTGGGATTTTACTGATGATTTGTGCTGACCTCTTGGACCTTGTTTGTGGGTCAGTGTTGATTTCTATGGGGATGATTGTACTGATCTCTTGGACCTTTTTTGTGAGTCCGTATTGATTTCTGTGTTGATGATCTGTGTTGAGTTCTCAGACCTTGTTGGTAGATCTGAGTTGATTTCACAGGCCAACAGTGAATTGGTGGTGGTGCCGACATTGTATATGAATAATATTTTGTCTCTTTCAAGCTTTGTCTTCCCAGAAAGAGGAACTATGAAGGTCTTGAGGTGGATTGGACACTGTGAACTTCAATATGGAATGGGAACTGGACAAGGAGCTGGACAAGGAACTGAGAGCTGCCTGCCTTTGAAACCAGGTGACAGTTGGAGCTGGGACCATAGAAGAGGAACAATGGAAGCAGAGAGCCAGCCTTGAGTAAAGCTGAAAGAAGACTTTATTTGGATACTTTGTACTGACTGAGAAGATTATGATTTACTGTGACCTAGGGATGGAGAACTTTGACTTTTGTACTTTGTGATTGAATTAAGGATTTTGTGATTGACTAAATGAATGTACTTTGTTTAAAACTATGTGACCACTTTGGTGAAAACTATGTGGCCATTTTTAGTGATAAATTGTTGAGCTGTGACATGGTGAATGCCCTATTTTGATTTTCTATAAGTTGTTACATTGTGAATTCTGTATTTTGATTTCCTTTGAATGTTTTGTTCTTATTTGTTATTGAATAAAGAGAGATCTCACTATACCATGTAATCAGAATGTTGAAGGCTGTTCACAGCAGCATTCCTCTGGAAAGGTGTTCATGCATGGCTTTACACAGGGGCAACTTAGTGGAGCAGTCAATAGAGCACTGGACCTGGATTCAGTAGGACCTGAGTTCAAATCTGGTCTCAGACACTTAACATTTATTAGTCATATGACCTTAAGCAAGCCCCTTAACCCCAATTGCCCTGCCTTCCCCCCTCCAAAAAGTAAAAAAAAATCCAAATAAAACCCAAAGCTACATACCCTTTCACCCAGGAATACTACTACTAGGTCTGTATCACTAAGAGAGCAAAGAAAAAGGACGTATATGTACAAAAATATTTATACCAGTCCTTTTCGTGGTGGCAAAGAGATTGAAAAAATGGTATGGTTATTAGTTAGGGAATGATTGAATAAGCTGCAACATATGATTGTGATGCAGTATCATTGTGCTATAATAAATGACAAGGGGGTTGTTTCAAAAAAAAATAGCAAGACCTATACAAACTGATGCAAATGGAAGTTAGATGAACCAGAGGATCATTGCGCACAAAAACAACAATGTTGACATGATGATCAATTGTGACATTTTATTATGCTAAGCAATACAATAATCCAAGACAATTCCAAAGGACTCATGATGAAAAAAGGCTATCTAACTCCAGAGAGAGAGTTGATGAACTGAGAGCACACATTGAAATATGTTTTTCTCTTTATTTTTCTTGCTCCTTTAAAAAAAAATGTGCCTAAAGTAGAATTTTGTTTTACATGATTTCAAATGTAAAGCTGATATCTTATTGATTAGTTTCTCAGTGACTTTAGGAGGGATATGGAGGGAGAGATTTTTTAACACAAAATTTAAAAAAGAATGTTTAAAATAAATTTTTTTTTTTTCAGAAAAGGAGATGGCTCATTGTGCAGTGAGGAAGGACTCTTGGCTGTTAAAGAAAATAGAGGACTGACACATTGAATGAATCCTCAATGAAGGATTTATGGAAATACATGGCAATCAATCAATAAACATGTGTTAAGTAACTACTATGTTCTAGGCATTGTCCTGGGGATACAAGAAGGGACAAAAGATGGTTTCTGCCCTCAAGGATCTCACAATCTAATAGAGGAGACAATATGCAAATATATACTAAGTTAGTTATATATAGGAAAAACAAGAAATAATTAAGAGGAGGAAGGCACTATAATTAAGACAGTTTGAGGAAGTTTTCCAGTAAAAGATGCCCTTGGATAAAAGCCATGGGATGAGGTGGCAAAAGGGTGAAATTTTCTTTACTAATATATTATAAAATTACATTTAATATATATATATATATATATATCACATAATTACAATTTTATCACAGTCATAATATAGCATAATAATATGCTCCACATTTTTCTTAAGTTGTATTGATATTGTTTGTTTTCCTGTTTCCACAACACAGAGCGCTATTACCTATTTTTTTTTTTTAAGCAATCGGGGTTAAGTAACTTGCTCAAGTTTACACGGCCAGTTATTTCTGGGTGGGTGCTAAGTGTCTGAGCCCGGGATTCGATCTCCAGGTCAGTGTGACACTGGAGCCGGTGCTCTTACTCACTGTGCTACCTGGCCGCCCCGCGCTATTACCTATTAACAAAGGATTTTTTACGCATATGTTTTTATTATCCCTATTAAGCCAACTTATTAGTTGAATGCACATTTTAAAAGTAATATTTTAAGCATTTTGTTAAGTGATAAAGATAAAATCCTTATCTTTAAGCCATTTCAAATCTTTTAAGTCAAACAAAATCTAGTATACAAACAGTTGTTAGATAAAATAATATGATCTGGGCAAAAGAAGTAAGAATCTATTATTATGAGAACTTGAAAAGTAGTGGAAGAAAATCACTTTCAGCTTGAAAGATCAGGCAAGGCTACGTGGAAACAGTCCCATGTTAAAAGAAGTAACGTAAAGGGCCTAGCATGAATAGATCTCAAACTATACTATAAAACAACAGTTATCAAAACTATTTGCTCCTGCTTAAAAAAATAGAAAAAATCGAAGAAACAATAGGCAAATAAGGTAATTAATTGCACAATATTACAAAATATTCAATAAATACAATGGCAAAAAATTCTGGCATAAGAAATTCCTCTTTGATTAAAAAATTACCAGAGAACTAAAAGGTAGTCCAGTGTAAAATAAACTTAGACCAAAAGTTTACACTGCAATAAATAGTTAGATGACTTACATGTAAAACATCATAAATAGGGAAAGAGATAATTTCATAAATATAGAAATGGGGTTAATTCTTAAGTAAAAGATAGGTGGTGATTATAAAAAAATGGACACTTTGGACCATATGAAGTTAAAAACAACAAAGGAAAATCAATTGCAATTAGAATTAAAGAAGAAACAATTTACTGGAAAAATATTTATGGAAAATATCTCTGATAAATATTTTATATCTAAGACATATGAGGGAATAGGTAGTTTAGGAATTAAGAAATGTAACATATTAACAACCATTTTTTGGAAAAAAATGTTCCAAATAACTCGTATCAAGAGAAATGCAATTTGAAAAGAGCTATGAGGATCAACCTCATGCTCATCATTTTGGCAAAGATGGCAAAAAAAGAAAAGCAAAAGGAAAGAAAAGAAAAATGGAAATACTGATTGTTTTAATGACTACAAGGAGCAGATATATTCTTGATGAAACTATAAACTGGTTCCATCATCCTTGAAAATAATTCATAACAATGCCCAAAATGTCATTAAACTTTGCATATCATTTGACCCACTAAGACCACTACCAGGTATAATAACCTAAAGATGTAATAGATGGAAGAAAAAAGACACATATGTATTAATATGTTGATAGTGCCACTTTTGTTGCAGTGTAAAAATAGAAACAAGGTGGATGTTCACCAACTAGGGAATGACTGAACCAAATGTAATGGAATATAGTGTTGTAACAAATCACAAAGAAAGATGGATTCAAAGAAATTTGGGGAGACTTGTATGAAGATTGCAAATGAAATGAACAGAATTCAAAGCAGTTTGCATGATGAGCACAATAATATAAAGAAAAAAACATTGAAAGATTTCAGAAATATGAATAACATATTAACTGATGATCACGTCAGAAAATTGTTAATGAAGTAAATTATTTAATTAGTAAAAATGTTATGAACTAAAGATATGAAAAGGCATTTGTCAGACATTGCCAATGTTTCAATTTGTCTTATTTTGATTACAGAGGTGATCTTTTTAACAGGAAGCAGGGGTGGTGGTAAATTAGTGGAAAATGATCTAGATGTGGAAGAACAGGGAAAAACATCAATAAAATGTAAGAAAACAACAAGAAAACAAGTTCTGAAGAGAACATAAACAAACAGGGAGATACATTTCTAAATTAATATTTGTTTAAAATTAACAGTACATTCCGGAATTTCATGTTTTCATGTACAATCCATTTTTTCTTTTATTTATATGTGTTTCTTGATCATTGTTAAGCACAAAGTGAAAAAAAAGAAAAGTAAAAGAAATGGGCACTGGAAATATCTAGAAGAAAGGTTAAGGTTTCAAGAGGGAGAGAAAGGAAAGCCCAAGTGAAAACATGAAATGGAGTTGGCAAAGCATAGATCATTTTGCTGAGGGAAGGCTAGGTGGTGCAGTGAGTAAAGTACCGGCCTCGGAGCTGGAGTTGTGAGGACCTGAGTGTGGTTGCAGGCCTCAGACACTTAACACACACACACACACACACACACACACACACACACACACACACACAAATTAGCTGTGTAACCTTGGGCAAACTACTTAACCCCAACTGCCCTCCAAAAGGCAAAAAAAAAAAAAGAACATTTTGCTGAACCATGAGTAGAATAGAGAACAAATTAGCTTTATTAAAATTTTTCATAAAAATCATTTGAAAAAAAATGGAATGCTTTCTGTTGCCACCTATAACAGCAGATTTGTTCATTTTCCCACTTCTATCATGAATTTTAGAAGAAAGTTTTTTTTTTCTTAAATGTCACTACTCATATTGTGGATTCATTTGTTCAGATATTATTACTACTCCTCCAGTTTCGCTCTCTAGATTCCAAACATTGGAGAACCATTCGCTATTTATTCATACACTTAAAGCAAAGAGGAAAACAAGTATATCCAATCAACAACTTCTTTTTCTTCCATTTAGAATACAGAAAATTGTTCAAAATAGTAATAACAGCAAACAGCTTTTATTAAACATGATCCTGAGCAATACTGTGCTTATTGATGCCTATAGTAAAAGAAAAGTGAAAAATGTTTATTGAAATTTATTTCAGAGTTCTGATAATAGGGCATAATGAAAGAACCTGGAATAGTCTCAAAATTATTATAATTATTTTTTCCTACATAAGATTATGTAACTCTTTTTTAATTGGACATGCATTGGATTTTTTTTTCCTTTTTCTATTTGGACCCTCACACATTTCCTGGAAAGGATAAATTTCACATTTTTTGTGTGTGTTATCAATTGCCAGTTTAATTAGGGGTGATTATTAATGTTGTCTTGTCCAAATATTTTCTTAAATTATTTGGGTGCCACTTAAGTGCAATCCTGCCTTCTGCCTTTCTTTATATAAATCCCTATGCTTGAAATTTTCTCTACCCCCTTTCTTGCCAGCTTAATTCTGATTTATTATTTAACAATCAGATTCATCTCCAATATGAAACCCTCTTCAATTCCCACCTTTGCTCCCCTATCCTCCACTAATAACTCTCTTCCCATTTAGATCTCACATAGAATTTTATTCTGTACTTTGCTGAAAGACTTAGCAAACAGTTATCTATTGTATTTATCTATATTGATGTCCTACTTTCCTAGTAGACCAGAAGTTCTATGAAAGAGCATATTTAAAACTTTTACTTGTCTAGAGCCAAGTATAGTGATCTGCACATAGAAGTTCCTAAAAAAGGTTTATTGATGAACTGAATTAAACTAATCTTTTCTGCCTCTGTCTGCCTGGCTTTAGCCATCTTAAATTTTTTATTAGTACCACCATTAGCAAGTGGACATGGAAATAAAAGTAAATGAAATTCAGATCAGGATTTATCTTTTAACATGCTCGAAGCTCTGGATTTGTTGGAGGAGGAGCTTGAAACTAATGACTAAAATAAAGGCTTGGGTTATTTGTAGATTTCAATTATCTAGGCTGTCCCTAAGTCTTGTACTTTTATAGTTAGTGACATATAGCCTTGTTCCAGTCTTCCTGTTTGCAAATGTCTATTGCCTCTGTTTCCATTTATTCTATTACAGCACGAGTAATCATCTTCCCCAAATCATGTTGATCATTTGATGTCCTCATTTATAGGAGTCATAGAGCAGTCCCACTTGTCTCTAGGACCAGATTTAAATTGAGCATATGATATTCTGTCCTTCCCTATCTTGATCTAAATGCTTCCTTTGATTATTTCATCCTGGATCAAGTTCATTGACCTGTATTTGGAATATATATAGATGTGTGTGTATGTATGTGTATACTGTAATGGTAATGTAATTTTGAATTTTTTGGCAAAAGTAGCAGGTACTTAAGACTTAGTAACTGATCAAGCCTCTGATTGGGGAAACAGAAGGTATGAACTCCTGTCTCCTGTTAACTGACATAACAGGAAGGGGTTGGCTGAAGGAAGTGAAGTAGATAATACTGTGTATATAAGAAAAGCCCTAGAAAGGCACAGTCAGAATTCCCTTGAGACTGAGATATGGTGGCAAAGCAGCTACAGAAGAATGGAGAACTGAGTCCTGAAAGCTTGTGGTGGTGGAGCTTCTTTTGAACAGGAGCCCAGAGCCTGGAGCCAGGAGCCCAGGAGCCCAGAGCCAGGAGCCAGGAGCCTAGGAGCCCAGGAGCCCAGAAGTCAGGAGCCCAGGTGACTGAAGCATGACTGGGATACTGAGACTTTGTTTGCAGCTTGGTTGAGCCTTGAATTCCCTGGAGAAGAAATGGTGAAGAATCTGACATGGACCAGGCCCGGTGAACTTCAGTGTGGAGCAGAACCTTCCCAGAGAGCTGGCCAAGGAACTGGAAGCTGTCTGCCATTGAACACAGCTGATGGTCTGGTGAATCCATGTAGAATCTGGGACCATGGAAGGAGATCCAGGGAATCTGAGAACAGGCCCCAAGTCAAGATGAAGAAAAGACATCTCCTTGGGTACTGAGTAATTATGGAATTACAGTTTACTAGTGACCTAAGGGGTTGAGGGTTTTGTGTATGATACTTATTAAGACTTTGCTGAATAAGTAATTTATTGTACTTTGAGTACTTTGACTATTGTTACTGATTAGACTTTGCCCCAAGAGTGGAAGACTTTGAGACTACTGATTAGTGACTAATTAAGTTAATCAAGACTTTTCCCCAAGAGTGGAAGACTTTGACTGTGTACTTTGATACTACTGATAACTGACTGATTGAATTAACTTAAGAGTGACTATTTTACTTTGAGACTATGTTGTGAATATTGTGATTTTCTGTGATAAGGTGAAATGTGGTGAATGCTGTATTTTGAATTATGCTGTACCTTGATTTTCCATGGATGTTTTGCTTTTGTTATGGAATAGAGTGATCACTATACTGAGTAATCAGAACCTTAAAAAAAAGCCATTCACTGTAGTAGCTCTTCTGGAAAGCTTCTGTGCATGGCATTACATATACATACACACAGAGAGAAATTCAGCTTTGTTAGCTGTGACTATCAGAACTTATTATTATTTCTGGAAAACTGGCAGAATTTATGTGAATTAGGAAAAACTGATTTTGTCTGTACTAATATGTCTAGAAGTAAAGGGTGAATTTTTTTTAAGCAATCAGGGTTAAGTAACTTGCTCAAGGTTACACAGCCAGTTATTTCTGGGTGTGGTGCTAAGTATCTGAGCCCAGATTTGATCCCTAGGTCATCCTGACACTGGAGCTAGTGATCTTACTCGCTGTGCTACCTGGCTGCCCCTAATGGTGAAAATTTTATACAAGTCTTCTTTATAGTTCTGACATCACAATAAAGGCTATATGACTGATATACATATGATTTTCTATTAAAGATATTTTTGAATTATGTTTTACAAATTAGTGGGATCAGATATGTAGTTGCTTTGATTCTATCTTAAGATGGCTAAAACAACTAAATTATCTATTTAGTTCCATCACACAGACAAAGAACTCAGAAGGGTTAACTTCAGAAATGAAAGGTGAAGTAAAAATAGAATATATTCTATTATTATTATAAAAATAGAATATAAGAATAAGATTAAAAAAACATTTTTTTACCTAATCCATTAGTTTTTGGCATTGGGAACTCTTGATAAAGATACTACCTCTACCATAGAAAATCTAAACTTCTGTGTTGATTATTATGATAGAAATAGGTAGTATAGTAGCTAACATATTGGAGTCTTAGAATTTCAAAATTTCAAATTATAATTTTCCTTGGCTCCTTATTAATATGGAACCTTAGTCTAGTTGTTTAAAATGTTTCCTTACTTGTAAAATGGAAATTTTATATATATATAAATTTTGGCTGTTGGAGGGGGGAGGGAAGGGCAGTTTGGGTTAAGTAACTTGCCCCCAAGGTCACACAGCTAATTAGTGTTAAGTGTCTGAGGCCAGATTTGAACTCAGGTCCTCCTGACTCAAGCGCCGGTGCTCTATTCATGGTGCTACTTAGCAGCCTCTGTAAAATGGAAATATTAAAACACCTACCTTATAGGGTTGATCTGAATACCAAGTGATAATATATGTGGAGTACTTTGTAAACCATAAATTGCTATTACTATTCAATAATTTCAGTAGTGTCCAACTCTGCTGGACCCTATTTTGGTGATTTCTTAGCAAAGACATTGGAGTGTGTTGCCATTTCTTTTTGAACTCCTTTTAAAATACAAGGAACTGAAGTAAACAGTATTAAGTGTATAGCCCAGGGTCACACAGTTCATGAATGTCTAAGGTCAGATTTGAACTCAGGAAGATGAATGTTCCTGACTTCAGGTCTAGTATTCCATCCATTGCACCATCTAGCTTTCCTTATTTTAAGGTTTACAAATAAATTTATGCGTATTATCTTATGTTGTATTATCCTCATGATAACTCTGAAGAAATTTTAATTATTATTCCCAAATATGGAAAGTGAATCAGTGAGAGGTTAAGTGAGTTGACCAGTCAGTCAAGTACCTAAGGTAGGTTATAAACTCAGGACCTTCTGCCTCCCAGTTCAGTATTCAGTTTACTAATATCTTTTTACTATGGTAGTACATAAACATACATTAACTTGGATAAAAGTTTGATGTGTTTCCTTAAGTTTAATTCAAACTTTCATATTTCAAAATCACTGCTAATTTGTGGTCACCTTGTTTTAAAGTGTAGTCGGACAAGCTGTAAATGCTATACGATTACAGTATGATTTTTATCAACAAATTTCACAAATAGTACATTAGAACTCAGAAGAACTTTAAATCTTATTTATATTAATAAAAAAACTAATTCTGGAAATTAGTCATTAATTTCCCTAGATATGTTATTATATTAACAGTGTCATTACAATTGGCTTTATTTTATTACATTATTACTAAAAAGGAAGGTACATTAATTTGAAGTAAATAATCTCTACAAATACTTAAATTGATGGAATCCTTAACTTTTCTGGTGCTATTGGATCATGAAAAGGAAAAAATATGTGTTACATGAAGCAATCTATTACAGATAACCTCAGTCATGTCCTTATTACCAGAATTTAAACAGTGACTCAATTCTGAGAAGAATTCATCTTAACGTTTGCAGTCTGTGCCATGGTTCTTTGAATAAACAAGAAGACTCAAGAGTATGGAAATGGTCTTTTTGTGAAATGTTTTGTTCAAGGCATGCTTATGCATTGCTTTTTTCTTATAATCAGTGGACAGTGGATATATTCCTAGAAAATTGTCAGAAAGGGCTTTTAATATTTATGCACTTTAGCACTGTGTATAGAGCCTCTGGCATTAAAGTGTGCCTCTGGTAAATTCCATATTGCTTTAGGCCATAAGACTGATTTATTTTTTCTTTAGCAGTCAAATTCCCTTCATGTATAGAACTCCTTTTGATTCAAAGGGAGACTTAAGAATGCAGGAAACCTATAAGAAGAGGGAAAATGAAAAGGTAGCTTGTAGAATATTGTAACAAATGTTTGAAATGAGAAAAAGGGCACTCCGCCCAATCTCCCTATCTTATTTGGGTCTGCTTTATCAACTGGGTAAACCAGAATCATTCATATTTCCTCAAAAGACATAATTATTCACATTTAAGAACTTAATCATTATAAATATCAAGTGAGGCAAAAATGTGAAGATGGGGGGAAGATTCAATATGGCAGAGTAAAAGCAGAGACTTGATTGAGATCTCCCCCATGTCCTTCCAAATACCTCTAAAAATGACTCTAAACACATTCTAGAGCTGCAGAACACACAAAATGATAGAGTGAAACATCTTCAGTCCAAGGCATTCAGGAAGGTCCACAGGAAGGGTTTATTGGATCAGGTTGGAAGTGGAGTGCGATCTGGCATGGGCTGTCCCAGCACAGACAGGGCTTGAGTAGGCCTCACAGGGCTGAATCACTGGCAGCTGTGGCAGTTTCCAGAATTCTCAACCCACAAATGCCAAAGACATCATAGAAGGTCAGTGGGAAAACTGTGGGACCTGGATAAAAGAGGAGTGTGGTATGGTCCTAGCCCTGGGGCTACAGAGGTGGCACTGTTGGTGATAGCAGCAGCAGGGGCTGTTGATTCTGGAACTCTGGGCCCACAGATGGTGGGGGATTGAGTGACTGATGTAAAATCCCTGAAGCCTGGGACAGAACACCTAATCCCACTCCCACCCACACTGAAAGCAGAGTTCTACCTTGAAAGAGAATAAAAAAAAAAATGAAGTGTTTGTTTGGCAGGGAAGATGAGCAAACAGCATTAAAAAAAAACCCCTCAGACTATAGAATCTTGCTTTGGGGACAAAGAAGATTAAAACATGACCAGAAGAAGACAACAAAGTCAAAGTTCCTACATTCGAAGTCTCCAAGAATAAATAGGAATTGGCTGCAGGCTATGGAAGAACTCATAAAAGGTTTTTGAAAAACAAAAGATTATGGTGCTATTGTGCCAAGAAAATAAAATATAAAATATGCATTTTTTGGGGAAAATTGGGAAGAGAAATGAGAGTGATGCAAGAAAAGTCTACAGCTTGCTAAAGGAGACCCCCAAAATACTGAAAAAAAAAACAACTTAAAAAATAGACTAAATTATTTGGTAAAAGAGGTCCAAAAAAACCAATAAGTAAAAGAATGCCTTAAAAAGCAGATTTGGCCAGATGGAAAGGGAACTTCAAAAGCTCACTGAATAAAATAATTCCTTCAAAATTAGAATGGAGCAAATAGAAGCTAATGATTTAAGAGAAAGGCAAGAAATTATAAAATAGTACCAAAAGAATGAAAAAACAGAAGACAGTGTGAAATATCTCACTGGGAAAAACCACTGACCTGGAAAATGGATCCAGGAGAGATCATTTTAAATTATTGGAATGTCTCAAATTCATGAATAAAAAATAGCCTAGACATCATCTTTCAAGAAATTATAAAGGAAAACTGGCCTGACATTTCTAAAACCAGAGGGGAAAATAGAAATCCACTGAATCCACTGATGGACTCTTGAAAGAGATTCCAAAAGGAAAACTCATAGGAATATTGTGGACAAATTCCAGAGTTCCCAGGTCAAGGAGAAAATGTTGCAAGCAATCAGAAAGAAACAATTTGAGTATTGTGGAAAACAATCAGCATAACACAAGATCTAGCAGTTTCTACATTAAGGGAATGAAAGGCTGGAATATGACACTCCAGAAATCAGAGGAACTAGGATGAAAATTAAAAATCACCCACCCAGAAAAACTGAGTATATTATATTGGGGGGTGGGGGAGGAATGGATATTCAATGAAATAGAGGACTTTCAAGCATTCTTGCTTAAAAGACCAGAGCTGAAGAGAAAATTTGACTTTCAAATACAAAAATCAAGAGTAGAATGAAAAGGTAAGCAGAAAAAAGAAACCATAAGGGACTTATTAAAGTTGAACTGTTTACATTCCTATATGGAAAGATGATATTTGTAACTCATGCGACATTTTCATTATTAAGGTACTTGGATAAAATGATAGATAGATGAATAGATAGATAGATAGATAGATAGATAGATAGATAGATAGATAGATAGATAGATAGATAGATAGATGATAGATAGATGATAGATAGATAGATAGATAGATAGATAGATAGATAGATAGATAGATAGATGATAGATAGATAGATAGATAGATAGATAGATAGATAGATAGATAGACAGACAGATAGATATAAATAGATAGACAAATAGAGGGCACAGGGTAAATTGAATAAGAAGAGATGGTATCTAAAAAGTAAAATTAAGAATGAGAGAGGAATATATTAGGAGAAAGAGAAAGGGAGAGAGCAAATGGAGGTAAATTATCTCACATAAAAGAGGCAAGGAAAAGGTTTCACAATGGAAGTGAAGAGGGAGGAAGTGAGAAGGAATGAGTGAACCTTATTCCCATTGGATTTGATCTAAGAAGGGAATAACATACACACTCAATTGGGTATCTTACCCTACAGGAAAGTAAGGGGGGAGGGAATAAGAAAGGGGAGCAGTGATAGGGAGAGCAGATTGGGAAGGGAGCAGTCAGAAGCAACCATTTTTGAAAAGGGACAGGGTCAAAGGAGGAGTAAGAATAAGTGGAGGGGGGTGAATAAAATGGATGAAATATAGTTAGTCTTTCACAACATGACCATTATGGAAGTGTTTTGCACAACTACATATGTATGACCTTTATTGAATTGCTTACCTTCTCAATGAGGGTGGGTGGGGAGGGAAACAGGGAAAGAATTTTGAACTCAAAATTTTAAAAATAAATGTTAAAATGGTGTCTACATGCAACTGAGAAAAATGATACACAGGGAGTGGGGCATAGAAATCTATAAGAAAATAGGGGGGAAGGAAATAAGAGCAGAGAGACAGAATGGAGGGCATACTTGGGGAATGGGTAATCAGAATGCACGCCATCTTGGGGTGGAAGGGAGGGGAGACATGGGGAGAAAATTTGGAATTCAAAATCTTGTGGAAATGAATGTTGAAAACTGAAGATAAATGAATTAATTAATAAATATTTAGAAAGTCTCATGATGGAAAATGCTATCCACATCCAAAGAAAGAACTGGATTCTGAATACATATTGAATTATGCTACTTTAAAAAAATGTGGAGATATATGATTGCCAAAGGTATTTGGCACTGTGATAGGGGAAGATTCAACAGAGATTCCAAGTTAAAGAGGAATTACTTATGAATTTCAATATCCTTTAGCTACTGTTGGTTGTAGGTGACATTATGCTGTTTGGATAAAGCCTCAGTATATTACAAAGGAAGAGATCTAGTACTACTCAAAAAGAGTTGGCATTAGAGAGAAGGCAAACAAGCTAATATCGATTATACATGTAAGATAATACAAAACATACTCACATATTAGCTATGTTGCAAAAGAAAACAGACAAAAAAAGAAAAATAAAGGAAAATTTTAAAGTATGCTTCAATTTGCCATCAGAGTTTACCAGTTCTCTTTCTGAAAGTGGAAAGGATTTCTCATCATATAAATTTGGAATTCTCTTGAATCATAGTAACTAAGTAAAACACAGTTTATCATTGTTACAATATCAAACTGAGATGTTAGGTGATATCTCAGAGTTTTGGTCAGATTTTTTAAATTTTCATTTCTCTAATCAACAGTGATTTAGAAAATTTTCCCCATGTGACTTTAAGTAGCTTTGATTTCTTTTTCTGAAAACTGCTTTGTCATGTTTTTGACAACTTGTCAATTGGAGAATGGACCTTATTTTTATTAAGCTTATTTCCATCTATATTTGAGAAATGAGATCTTTATCAAAGAAACTTGAAGCAGTTTTCCCCAGTTTCTTGCTTTCCTTATAATTTTGCCGACATTACTTTTATTTGTGCAAAACCTTTTTAATTTCATGTAATCAAAATTGAGCATTTTAATTTCCATGAGCCTTTCACTCTCTTATTTTGTCATAAACTCCTAATTCATAGCTCTGATAGATACATTCTTTTCCTTTCTCCCCTTAGTTGGTTATGATATCCACCTTTACATCTAAATCATGGACCCATTTTGATTTTATGTGAGATGTTGGTTAATATCTACTTTCTGCCAAACTGCTTTCCAGTGTTCCCCTATTTTTTTTTACATGTATTGAGTTCTTAATGCAAAAACTGGAATCTTGGAATTTATCAGGTTCTATATTTCTATGATCATTTGTTACTATGTATTGTGTACTTAATCTATTCCACAGTTCCACCACACTCTTTATTAGTACCAGATTGTTTTGATGATTATTGCTTTGTAATATATTTTGAAATATGGTAATGCTAGGCTGACTTACTTAAAAATTTTTTTCATCAATTCCCTTGATATTCTTGACCTTTCATTCTTCAAGATTAATTTTGTTACTGTTTGGTCTAGTTCTATAAAATAATTCTTAAATACTTTGATCATATTGGCACTGAATAAGTAAATTAACTTAAGTGGAAATGTCTTTTTCAATATATTGGCTCAGTCTACCCATGAGCAATCACTAATTATTTAGATCTGTCTTTATTTGTGTGAGGTGTTTTATATTTGTGTTCATACAGTTCCTGGGTTTGTTTTGGCTGGAAGACTCTTAAGTACTTTATATTGTCTGCCTTTATTTTAAATGGAATTTTTCTTTGAAATTATGGTGGTTTATGTGGGTTTTTTTATATCCTGCAACTTTGCAAAAATTGTTAATTATTTCAATTATATTTTAATTGATTATATTATTACACCATCGTAGAATCTGCAGAGTGATTGTTTTGTTTTCTACTTGACTATTTTTATTTCTCTCATTTCTTTTTCATGTCTTTTTGCTATAGCTAGTATTTTTAATGGCATATTGAAGAATAGTGGTGATAATGGACATCCTTGCTTTATCCCTGATCTTATTGAGAAAACTTCAAGCTTATTTTCATTACAGATAATGATTTCTGTTGGTTTTATGTGGATACTACTTATTGTTTTAACAAAGCCTTTATTTATTCCTATATTTTCTAGTGCTGTTAATAGAAATGTCTTTCTTTTTTTTCAAAAGCTTTTTCTGCATCTATTGATATGATTTTTATTGCTTTTCTTATTGAAATGGTTAATTATACTTTTGAGCTAGCCCTGCATTTCTGCTATAAATCCCACCTAGTCATAGCATATGATCTTTGTTAAATATCACTGTAATTTCCTTGCTAGTATGTCATCTAAAATGTTTCATCAATGTTCATTAAGAAAATTGATCCATAGTTTTCTTTCTGATTTTGCCCTCTCTGGTTTAGGTATCAAAACGATATTTGTATCAAAAAGAAATTTGTTAGGAATCTTTCTTTGCCTATTTTTTTCAAATATTGTGTATAGTATTGAGATGAGCCATTCTTTCAATGTTCAGGGAATTCACTGATGGCTTCTTCAAGTTTCTTTTTTCTAAGATAGGGTTATTTAAGTAACATCTTGTCTCCTGTTAATTTGTACAATTTATATTTTTGTAAATATTCATCCATTTCTCTAAAAATATCAATTTTACTGGTGTAAAATTGGGCAAAATAATTCCTTATAACTGTTTTATTTTCATTAACTGTGCATTAACCCTTTTTATTTCTTAAAGTCTGTTTTTTTAATCAAATTATCAAAAGGTCTATATTGTTGTTTTGATGTAAAACTGCCTATTGTTTTTATTTATTTGTCCATTTTATAAAGTTTCAGTTTTATTAATCTGTCCTTTAATTTTCAAGATTTACATTTTGTTGTTTAATTGAGGATATTTTTTTAAGGGATTTTTTAGTTGCATATCTAACTCATCTGCTCCTTTTTTTTTGCTTTTTTTTGCTGGGGGAGTGGAGGGCAGGGCTATTGGGGTTATGTGACTTGCCCAAGGTCACATGGCTAATAAGTGTTAAGTGTCTGAGGTCAGATTTGAACTCAGGTCCTCCTGACTCTAGGGCCAGGGATCTAGTTACTGCACCACCTAGACCCCCCACTTTTTTTTTTAACTTTATTGATGTACTTTATGTTAAAGTTGGGTTCTATTCCTTGCTTGGTGGGTAGGTTGGGAAATGATACTGTCCAAGCTTCAGGGTTTTGTTTTGCTCTGCTTTTTTTCAGAACTAGTACTGGCTATTTGAAGGTTTTTGGTACTTCTAAGGTGGTGTGCTCTGGAGAGAGGTGTGGTGTGAACTCGCTTTACCCAGAAAGGGTTGCTTATCCCTTGAGACTCCCTGAGGGTTCTGCTCCATCTGGACTCAAAGTGCTTTTCTTTTTCTTTGAAATGTGACCCAATAATTGGTATATGCAATGCAGTTGCCTAACACCTTCCAGTCCTATGTCCATTGATAGAACAGAGGTTCCCTCTAATCTATTTTTGTCTAGTGGCCATATCCCTGTATTGTCTCCTTCTTTAGAGTTCCTGAAATTGATTTGCATTCAATTGTTACCACCTTTTTCTGCCACTGGTTTTGCATCCACATGGTTACAGGACCACCACCTACCTTATCCGTACTCCCTCTATCTCCATCAGAAAACTTTCTTTCCAACTTCCTAAGTTATCTAGGGCTGGAAGAACAACTCACTCTGATCTTGGGTTGGCTATGCCACTCCAGAATATGATTTAATGTGTTATTTTAAAGTTTCGAGCATAATGGTGAGCCAGCTCAGCTAAGTGTTATCTCTACTTTGCTATCTTGACTCCATCTCTTGGTCTTGCTTTGTTAGAAGTATCAGTAGACTTTTGCTGCTGCCCTCAATAAGTTGAAAAGTTCTGCTTATTCAGGGTAACAGAACTCCATATTGCCTTTTTGGTCTGTGATTCCTGCCCTGATTATTCAGCTGCAGGCTCCACACAGGACTAGAAGCTGGAAGAGATATGTAGCTCTATTCCTGGGGTCTGAACCACACAGCTACTGCTTATTTCTCTAAATATACATCCTGGGTACAGTGACCAATTATTCCTCTCCCTGGAATGCCTCTTGTAGGTGCAGGAGCCACTACTCATTCTGTCCTGGATTTCTAACTAAGAAATGGGTAATGCCAGACAGTGTTGTGAGTTGGCACTTGTTCCTCTATCCTTCACAAATTGAGTCTTTCTTTTTTGTCTTTTGCTTTTTGGAGGGCAATTGGAGTTAAGTGACTTGCCCAAGGTCACAAGGCTAGTTTTGTGTTAAGTGTCTGAGGCTGGATTTGAACTCAGGTCCTCCTGACTCCAGGGCTGGTGCTCTATTCACTGCACCACCTACATGCCCCCACAAATCGAGTCTTAACCATATTGTATTTGAGGCCTATTCTTCCCCTGTTACATAGCCTTTCCCTACATTGTAATAATCTACAAAGTGCTCCTGGCCAGACACACACACACACATACTCTCTCTCTCTCTCTCTCTCTCTCTCTCTCTCTCTCTCTCTCTCTCTCTCTCTCTCTCTCTGTCTCTCTCTCTGTCTCTCTCTTTCTGTCTCTGTCTCTGTCTCTGTCTCTGTCTCTGTCTCTGTCTCTGTCTCTGTCTGTCTCTGTCTCTGTCTCTGTCTCTGTCTGTGTCTGTTTATGCTGATTTATATTGGAAAAAAAACCTCACTCTTGCTGTTGCTTATACACTCACACATTTATGTGCGTGAGTGTGTGTGTATGTGTGAATAGATAGAGATATATCATCATCAGTTTGTATCAGTGCATTTTTCTGGATCTATTTACATATGTTTGGCAGAGGGGTTTGCTGTACTTCATATTGCTATAACCCCATCTTGACTCTTCATGTCTCTGGTTTCTCTTAATGATTTCATTCTTTGAAAGTTAGAAGGATCAAAAGTGTAAATCCCATCCTGAATCTTATTCTTATGTTAATGGGACAGAAATGATGGTACAAAAAACCAGACATAGTTTGACATGCCCCTAAATTTCTATGGAGAAGTTTTCAAAGTGTTCATAAGGGTAGATAAATCACATAGGTTAATATTCTTCAGAGGGAAGTTAACTTAGGAGAAGCTTTAAGAATTAATTTCTGAACACACCTATGAAATTAGTACTAATGTAGAAGACTAACTAGAAAAGTACAAGAAAATTAAGAGTTACACAAAGAATTTACTGCCTAACTGAGCTTTCTAAAAAGATATGTACTAAAGGTATAAGTAAGGGAAGGTAGCACAAACTTGCTAACATGATATCCAAGACTTTATATGAAAAATGTTAGAAGTGCTGTAGCACAGAATTAGTTGGACCTGGTAAGAAAAGGTAAGGACAAAAAAAGAGTTGTTTTTTTTTTATTTTTAATATGGGGGGGGAGGAAGAAGAGAAGAAGAAGAGGGAGAAGAGGAAGAAGAAGAAGAGGAAATAGACACAATACCACTGACCATTTCATAAAGTCTCCAACAACATTCAGCCTGTAGCAAGGATCATTCCAGGGGTTGAGGCCTTCTAATGAGTGATGATGAAGTAAAGTAGGCAATGACTAATCTCCTCACTTCTGGAATTCTCTAGGAGACTGGCTAAAATATCAGAACAACAGGGGTGGCACAGTGAGGAGAGCACCAGCCCTGGAATCAGGAGGAGCTGATTTCAAATCCAGCCTCAGACATTTAACACAAAACTAGCTGTGTGACCTTGGGCAAGTCACTTAACCCAATTGCCCTTCAAAAAAAGGCAAAAAAGATCACAACCATGACCAGAGGCCATATAAAGCCCTAAGTCTGTGTTCAAGGAGGGCACTAAACAACAAAAATGGAAATGCCCTAGGTGGAGAATCTGAAAGCAGCATGGTGTTTGTTTGTATTGCTCCATCTGACCTTACAAGGAAATTGACAAGGCTAACTTGAAGAAGTCAAGGAAAATCCCAAAAAACAGTAGCTATTATAAATTGTGGCTATGCGGATTTGGAATTGACACTGAGTGAAGCTGCTGGCTATTAGCAAACAGGAAAATAAAACTGACCAAAATTTTAAAATGTTATGGGTTAAAAGAACTCCAAAAAAAAAGTTCCTGATCAAGCAAATCACTTAGAAATAATCACAAATAACCCTTGGAAAACAAAATGGATTGATCACAAGTACTATAAGTATGAATAGAAAGAATAAAGCATGAACTCAAATAAGAGCTTAAAAAATCAAGCAAGAAGAATTGAAAAGAAAATTTAAAAAAAGCTTAAAGCATAAAGTAAATTACCTTCTCCAAAAAACTAATACACTGAAAAATGCCCTAAGTGATTGATTTGATATAAAAAAACAAATGAGTTTGAAAACAGAATGAGAAAGGATCATTTAACCATGATTTAACTACCTGAAATTCATTGTTTTTAATCAGATATCATATTTTTAAATTATTTATTATTCTAATTTATGAAATAAAGCAAGCATTTCCATAACATAGTAGAATAAAAAGATTTCATGTGAAACTGCAAATCTATTATGTACAGCTTGCAATTCCTTTTAAATATGTAATAATACATACAAATATATCATAAAGTTAATAAATTTCTTTTTTTCCTTTTTTTTCTTTCCAACCCAGAAATGACTACCATTAGATGCAAATATGTGTGTATTTATTCATAAACACACATACAAAATCATTCTATACATCTATTATCGGGGCCTTCTCTGTATGCAAATAGCATCATCTTTCATCCTTTATAGTTAATTTGGGCAGATATAAGAGTCAAAATGACATTCACTCGAAGTTATTCTTAAAACAACATTTTTTTTTCTTTAATGTGTGCACTTTTATTTCAATTAGTCTTAAGTCAGTGTACAGGTAAAGCTCTTCCCCTCCCATAAGTACTGGCACCAATCTCAAAACTTGCAGGGAGACTATAAAAGTCCTCATTCACATCTATGTTGGGCGCAGGGAGGGAATTTAGGGAGCCATTCCATATGGCTGACAATTAAAAAAAAAGGAACCGTATTAAGGCGGAAGATACAAAAAGTTATTTTTAAGGATTACATAATTTACACTTAAAGCCATACTAGTACTTTCCCCTTCCCCCTCCCTCTTGGGATCTGTTACATCGCTCCTTGACAGCGTTCACAGAAGCCCATAACTGTAACAATGCATTAGATGGTATTTGGAATGACAACTAAAAAAAAAAAAAACAAAAACGTACAATCAGAGTCCTGAAGACTCCCTGGAGAAATTTGGGGATGTTTGCCTCCAACATACCTAGACTTCTCGTAACCTTCACCATTCCAGTTTTTAAATCCTGAGTCAAGCACCAAAAACAAACAAACAAAAAACACAAAAACAAATAAAGCCAGGCCCATCACATCTCTTTTTTTGGGCAATTATCATGTCATCATGTCACACCCTTTGACAAAAAAAAAAACAACAGTCCATTTATAAGCATTTTGCGGTGGACAATGGAGGATCCAGATTCATCATACTCCTGCTTGCTGATCCACATCTGCTGGAAGGTGGAGAGAGGCCAGGATGGAGCCTCCAATCCAGACAGAGTATTTGTGCTCAGGTGGGGCAATGATCTTGATTTTCATTGTGCTGAGAGCTAGGGCTGTAATCTCCTTCTGTATCCTGTCAGCAATGCCTGGGTACATGGTGGTACCACCTGACAACACGGTGTTGGCATACAAATCGTTACGGATGTCAACATCACACTTCATGATTGAGTTGAAGGTAGTTTGGTGGATTCCACTGGATTCCATACCTAAGAAAGATGGCTGGAAGAGAGCTTCTGGGCACCGGAACCTCTTGATGCCAGTGGTGATAACCTGACCATCAGGGAGCTCACAGATCTTTTACAGAGAGGAGCTGGATGCAGCGGTGGCCATCTCCTGCTCAAAGTCTAGGGCAACATAACAAAGCTTCTCCTTGATGTCACACACGATTTCCCTCTTAGCTGTGGTGGTGAAACAGTACCCTCTCTTTGTCAGGATCGTCATGAGGTAGTCCGTCAGATCATGGCTAGCCAGATAGAGACGGAGGATGGCGTGGGGAGGGGCATAACCTTCATAGATGAGCACAGTTAGATGGGTCACACCATCACTGGAGTCCATCACAATACCAGTGGTACGACCAGAGGCATACAGGGACAGCACAGCCTGGATGGCAACGTACATGGCTGGGGTATTGAAGGTCTCAAACATAATATGAGTAATCTTTTCTCTGTTGGTTTTGGGATTCAGGGGGGCTTCTGTGAGCAGTACAGGGTGCTCTTCAGGGGCCAAATGGAGCTTGTTGTAGAAATTATGATGCCAGATCTTCTCCATGTTGTCCCAGGTGGTGACAATACCATGTTCAATGGGGTACTTCAGGGTCAGAATACCTCTCTTGCTCTGGGCCTCATCCCACACATAGCTGTCTTTCTGGCCCATACCCACCATCACACCCTGATGTCTGAGGCACACAACAATGGAAGGGAAGACAGCCTGAGGGGCATCATCTCCTGCAAAGCCAGCTTTGCACATTCCAGAGTCATTGTCAACAATGAGAGCAGCAATATCATCATCCTTGGAAAACTTTGAAGTGGCAAGTTTAAACCCTTAAGAGAAGAGAGGAGGTGGTGCTGCACCTGGAGGCAGGGGGGAGGCAAGTGCACTCTGGGTGGAAGAGTTCACAACTCAAAACGACATTATTATTACTATTATACAACATTCTCTTGATTCTGCTCATTTCACTCATAATTATTTCATGTGAGTCTATCCATTTCCTCCCCTAAAATCAATGAGCTTATTTCTTATAGCAAGTATTATGCCATCACAATCATATACACAACTTGTTCAGCCATTCCCCGATAGATGGGCACACTCATATTTTAATGTTTTTTTGTCACTACAAAGGTAGTGCTGCAAGTATTTTAGAACATATAGGTTCTTTTTCTTTTCCCTTAACCATCTTTGGAAATAAGCCTACTTATAGTATTTCTGGGTTAAAGTGCGTTTAAGAACTCTTTCAGTATACTTCCAGATTGTTCTCCAAAATGGTTGGATCAGTTGACAGTTCCACTAACAGTGAATTAGTGTCCCAATTTTTCTGCATCCCTTCCAATGTTTGTGACTTACTCCTTCAGTCATTTTAGTCAATCTGATGGATATAAAATGATATTTCAAGGTTGGTTAAATTTGCATTTCTCTAATCAATAATAATTTAGAGCATTTTTCCCATACGACTATAAATTGTATTGATGTTTTCATTGGAAAACTGCCTATTCATATTATCAGTCTGCTTTTTCTTTGTTTCATTGATGTAACTACTAAGAGATAAAAATTTTCATCTGATTACTGTTTTCACTCTATCCCATAGAATTTGATATGTTGTCTCATTATTGTCATTCCCTTTAATGAAATTATTGTTTCTATAATTTGTTCTTTAACATGTTCATTCTTTAAGATAAGGTTATTAAAAACCAATTAGTTTTCAATATATGTTTCTGTGGTCCATCAATAAATAAATATTTTTATTGCAATGTGATCTGAAAATGATATTTTTAATGTTCCTGCTTTTAACTACAAAATTTTTATATCTTAATATATGGTCAATCTTTGTTATTGTACCAAGACTCAGAGGTGAAAAAAGTGTGTTCCTTTCTATTCAGTTCTCTCCAGATATCTAGCTTATATAAAATTATGTTCATTTCCTCATTTCTTATTTATTTTTAGTTAGATTCATGTAGTTCTGAGAGAGATATCACTTTATAAGAAATCACAAAATAAAATTATCCCAATATTAGAGAATCTGCCTAATAGAAATCTGAAACAGACAAGAGTAAAAAGAAAAAAAAGTAATAGTAAAAATCTAATTTAATGTTAAAGAAAAAATATTTCAATCATCCAAATTGGAGCAGAGCAAATACTAAAGAATAATGATCACAGAAGACATTGCAGCAATTACTTCAAATGAAAGACAATCTAGGAACATGTCATACAAAAAAAGCATAAGAAGAGCTATACAATCAACTATAATTTATACTGACAAAGGGATATAAGTTTACAAGTCAAAAATGGAACTTTAATAGATAAGAAGAATTTCAATCATTCCTATTGAGGAAGAAAAGAGTTAGAAGAAGTTTTTAAACAAATACAGAAAACTAGAGAAATTTTCAAAGGTAGATATATCTGAATGTTTTGAAGGATCTGCATTTTTTTTTTCAAAATGCCTAATTCCTAAAGGAAAGGAGCAAGAGAAGGAACAAAGAAAGATAAACTTAGGAACAGGGTATAGTAAATAAAAGAAGAAAATGAAATACACTAAGCAGAAATGAGGTAAAACAAGTCATCTATATTTCATAGTTGAGCTACATAAGAAGAATGTACAACCATGGAAAGAGTGATGGAAGAAGAGAATTCTGTATCAGGAAGAGAAATGTTGAAAAGTATACTCACAGTAATGTTGATGTAGAAATACATTGAAATCCAAAGAGAAATAGGAGGGGACAGGGAGATGAAAGTGGACCATTTACCAGAAAGGGTGTAAAGGGAGGAAGGGAATTGCAATTAGAAAAAAAAATGTTCAAGTACAGGGGACAGATTATAAATATTAAATAAAAGGAAAAATTAGTAAATCTCAGAAACTTAGGTCTGAAGTGAATAAAGAGGGAATATGTGTGTGTGTGTGTGTGTTGTGTGTGTGTGTGCTCACTGAATGGCAAAGAATATAAAATACCAAAAGAAAAATTTAATTCAAATACAAGGAGAAATACATAATAAGAGTAACTGATTGGAACTTTTATGTACTCTCTGTAGAATTAGAAAAAAAATCTATGAAGATTTTTAAAAAGTATAATTCCAAATAAGTTTTTAAAAATTTTGACATTTTAAAAATAAATGCTTAGTGATTTATTTTTAACATTATGGACATTCCTCACTATATTATTTTGTGACCTCTATTCCATAGAGATATCATGTGATGAAGATTTTTCTTATCAGATGAAAAATATTTCAGCAAACTAAACACTATATCCAAAATTCTTTCAGTATATGTGGTTTTCAACACTCATAGGTCCCTTCTGTGTTAAGAAATGGGGAAGTAAAAATCTTTTTGTATATGTACTTGGGGATCAAATTTGGTCATGATAATTTGGCAGCATTCAGTCTGATTCTTATGCTGCTTCATTTTCAATTCAAATTGTTGTCATTGAGAATATTGTTTTCATATTTCTTCTTACTTTACCTTCCATCAGTTCATGTAAGTCTTCTCATGGTTTTCTTTTGGGTGATATTGTTTTTTTCATGTAATATTTTATTTCCACCCAGTTACATGTAAAAACATTTTTTCATTATAAGTCCTTAAGAATTTTCTTGGATCGTTGTATTGATGAAAATAGCTAATCATCTTACAATGCTGCTGTTGCTTTGTACATAACACATTTCACTTTGCATTAGTTCCTGTAAGTCTTTCCAAGGTTTTCTAAGGGCATCCTGTTCATCATTTCCTATAACACAACAGTATTCCATCATAATCACATACCACAATTTGTCCACCTGTTCCCGAACTGATGGATAGATCTTCAATTTCCAGTACTTTGCCACCAGAAAAGAGCTACTATAAATATTTTCATACATATAATTCCTTTCCCTTTTAAAAAATCTCTTTTGGAACACAGATCTAGTAGTGGTATTGCTGGGGCAAAGGATATGCATGGTTTTATAGCCCTTTGGGTATAGTTCCAAATCATTCTACAGAATGGTTGAATGAGTCCATAAGTTTACCAACAATGCATTAATGTCTCATTTTCCTCACATAACCTCCACCATTTGTCATTTTTACTCTCTGCCCTTTTAGCCAATCAAATAGATATAAAGAGGTAGTACCTAAGAATTGCTTTAATTTTCATTTCTCCAATCAATAGTGAGTTAGAACATTTTTCCATATAGAAATAGATAGCTTTGATTTCTTCTTTGGGAAACTTCATACCTTTTGATCATTTATAAATTGGGAAATGGTTCTTATTTTTATAAATTGACTCAATTGTTTATATGTTTTAGAAATGAGACCTTTATCAGAGAAACTTGCTTCAAAATTTTTTCTACATTTACAATCACTACCTATCTTTCATTCCATCATATCCCTGCCAGAATTATACTGTTCTCTATCTCTCCTTTCACTCATTCCTTCTCAAAAGTGTTTTGTTGGGGCAGAGCCAAGATGGCAGAGTAATATCAAAAACTTGCTTGAGCACCTGCTCCAACCACCTCCAGTACCTGTAAAAAATGACTGTATAAAAATTTTATAGCCACAGAACCCACAAAGCAACAGAGAGAAACAAATCTTCCTCTGAAGGCAGAGTGGCAGGCCAACAGGAAGGGTCTGTTGCACAAGGCTGGGAGATATAATGGCAAGCACAGAAGTAGTTCATACTTTGTTTCAGCTATTAAATTAATACCTTGTTTCAGTTCAAGTTTGTTTTAAGCCTTGTATCAAGTATGTTAAGAAACAGACATATGAACACTAGAAGTCATGAACTCCTGCAACAGCTAATGACCATAAATAAGGAGAATTTCTAGACTAGAGACAGCAGAACTAAGAAGAGGACTCTTGTGGTGGCAGAGTCAAGGAGAAAATTTGTGGCATCCGGGCCCTCTGTTTGTCTGCTCTGTCTGTGTTGATGTTTGTTTGTGATACTTTGTACAGAAGCTCTGGGAACTTACTAGAAGCCCTGAAAGAGGATTTTCTGGTTGTATGTTTACAGAGGAGGGTTTTGGAATCCTGGGACTTTACAAATGATTTGTGCGTACCTCTTGGACCTTGTTTGTGGTTCTGTGTTGATTTCTATATTGATGATTAGTGCTGATCCCTTGGACCTTGTTTGTCAGTGTTGATTTTTATGGTGATGATTTGTGGTGATCTCTTGGACCTTGTTTGTGGGTCTGTGTTGATTTCTATGTTGATGAGCTGGGTTGAGTTCACAGACCTTCTTGGTGGGTCTTACTTTATTTCACAGGCAGATAGTGAATTGATGATGGTGCTGGCAATGTGAATGAATATTATTGTGGCTTTGTCAAGCTTTGTCTTCCCAAAAACAGTAACTGTGAAGACCTTGATGTAGACTGGACACTGTGAATTTCAATATGGAATGGGAACTGGACAAAAAAATGGTCAGGGAGCTGGACAAGGAACAGAGAGCTGCCTGCCTTTGAACCCAGGTGACAGTTGGAGCTGGGACAATGAAAGAGGAACCATGGAAGATGAGCGCCAGCCTTGAGTCAAGCAGAAAGAACACTTTATTTGGATACTGTGTACTGACTGAGAAGATTATGATTTACTGTGACCTAGGGGTGAAGAACTTTGACTTTTGTACTTTGTTATTGAATTAAAAATTTTGTGATTGACTAAATGAATGTACTTTATTTAAAACTATGTGACGACCTTGGTGAAAACTATGTGGCCATTTTAGTGATAAGTTGTTGAGTTGTGACATGAATGCTGCATTTTGATTTTCTGTGATAAGCTGTAACATTGTGAATTCTGTATTTTTATTTTCTATGAATGTTTTTCTCTGATTTGTTATAGAATAGAGAGCTCACTATACTGTGTAATCAGAACTTGAAAGCTGTTCACAGCAGCAGTCCTCTGGAAAGCTGCTTGTGTGTGTCTTTACAGGAGCCAAGCACAGTCCTGTGTAACTCACCCAGGGTGGCCCAGGCCTGTAGCCCAGACCCTCTAGAGCAGACTTCAGGACAGTGAATCACTGGCAGCTGTGGTGGTTTCCAGACTTCTTGACCCATAAATGCCAAAAAGAAAGTAAAAGGTCAGTGGGGAATTCTGTTGGAACTAGGTGAGAGAAGAGCATAGTCTGGCCCCTGCTTTGGGGTGGTGGAGGTGGCAGGGGTTGCAGCTACTTCCACACAGTTGCCTGCTGAGCTACAGGTCTACAAATTGTAAGGGGACCAAGTAACCATTCAGAGGATAATAACTCTTGCTTTGACCTGCTTGGATCTGGGTTGCAGTCTTGTGTTGTGATCCTGGGGTGAGGAGCGCTAGTATGGCAGAGCTTGTCATGGCAGTAAAGAGGGTGCCCTTCTCATAATTCTGACAATAGCTGCACAGAACTCCAGAAATTTGGGACACTGCACACTCCACACTGGAAACAAATTTTTGCTGTGGCAAAGAGCTCAAAATCAATTAATTGGCTGGCAAGATAAGCAAACAGAGGAAGCATAATCTGGCTATTGAATACTTTTTATGGGACAAAGAGGATCAAAACAAAGAACCAGAAGAAGACAACAAAGTCAAAACTCTTGCATCAAAAGCCTCCAAAAAGATTATGAACGGTTCGCAGGCCATGCAGGAGCTCAAGAGGGATTTTAAAAATCAACTAAGAGAAAAAAAAGGAAAAATTGGGATAGCAATGAAAAGGATCAAAGAAAATCATGAAAAATGAGTCAACAGCCTGACTGAAGAAAATAACACCTTAAAATAAAAGACTAACTCAAATGGCAAAAGAGGTCCAAAAAGCCAATGTGGAAAAGAATGCCTTAAATAGCGGAACTGACCAAATGGAAAAGGAAGTCCAAAAGCTCACTGAAGAAAATAATTCCTTCAAAATTAGCTTGGAGCTAATGGAAGCTACAATGACTTTATGAGAAATCAAGATACTATAAAACAGATCTAAACAAATGAAAAAAAAAGGCAATGTGAAATATCTCATTGGAAAAGCCATTGACCTCAAAAATAGATACAAAATCTGTGATCAAGAAAAGAGCCAACACCTCATCTTTTAAGAAATTATCGGGGCAGCCAGGTAGCACAGCAAGTAAGAGCACTGGCTCCAGTGTCAGGATGACCTGGATATTGAATCCTGGGCTTAGACACTTAGCACCCACCCAGAAAGACCTGGCCATGTAACCTTGAGCAAGTTACTTAACCCCAATTGCTTAGGGGCAGCCAGGTGGCTCAGCGAGTAAAAACACCGGCTCCAGTGTCAGGATGATCTGGAGATTGAATCCCGGGCTCAGATACTCAGCACCACACCTAGAAATAACTGGCCATGTAACCCTGAGCAAGTTACTTAACCCTGATTGCTTAAAAAAAAGAAATTATCAAGGAAACTTGCCCTGATATTCTAGAACCAGGGGTAAAAATAGAAATAAAAAGATTACACCAATTGCCTCTTGAAAAAGATCTCAGAAAGAAAACTCCTAGGAATAACATAGCCAAATTTCAGAGTTCCCAGGTCAAGGAGAAAAAATTACAAGTAGTAAGGAAGAAATAATTTGAGTATTGTGGAAACACAATCAAGATAACACAAGATCTAGCAACTTCTACATTAAGGGATTGGAGGGCTTGGAATATGATATTCCAGAGGTCAAAGGAGCTAGGATTAAAACCAAGAATCACCTACCTAGCAAAACTGAGTATAATTCTTCAGGGAAAATATGAACATTCAGTGAAATAGAGAACTTTCTAGCATTCTTGTTGAAAAAACAGAGCAGAACACAAAATTTGACTTTCAAATACCAAAAGCAAGAGAAGCATGAAAAGGTAAACAGGAAAGAGATATCATAAGGAACTTATTAAAATTGAACTATTTACATTTCTACATGGAAAGACAGTATTTGTAACTCATGAGACTTTTCTCAGTATGAGGATAGTTGAAGGGATTATATGTGTATATATACACATACATATATATGTATGCATATGTGGGCATCTGTGTGTATGTGTGTATATATATATGTATATGTATGTACATGTATTCATAGAAAGAAGGCACAGGGTGAGTTCAATGTGAAGGGATGATATCCAAATTAAAATTAAAAGGTGAGAGAGGAATACATTGGGAGAAGGAGAGAGGGAGAGACAGAATGGCATGGATTATCTCAAATAAAGGAGGCAGGAGAAGGCTGTTACAATGAAGGGTTAGAGCCAGAAGTTGAAAGGGAATGGGACAAACTTACTCTCATTGAATTTGGCTTAAGGAGGGAATAACATACACACTTAATTGGGTATCTTACCCTAAAGTAAAGTAGGGGGAAGGGGATAAGAGGGGGGATAATAGAAAGGAGGGAAGAGTGGGGGAGAGGGTACCTAGAAGCAAATGCTTTTGAGAAAGGACATGGTAAAAGGAGAAAATAGAATAAGTTGGGGGGGGGAAGATAGGGTGGAGGGATATATAATTAGTCTTTCACAATATAACTACTATGGAAATGTTTCACACACATGTACAGATATATTTGCATATGTTGTACATCTACACATGTACAACCTATATTGAATTGCTTGTCTTCCCAGTGGGTATGGATGAGGAGGGAAGAAGGGAAAGAATCTAGAAATCAATGTTCTAAAAATATATGTTAAGGGGTGGCCAGGTAGCACAGCGAGTAAGACCATTGGCTCCAGTGTCGGGATGACCTGGAGATGGAATCCCGGGCTCAGATACTCAGCACCACACCCAGAAATAACTGGCCATGTAACCTTGAGAAAGTTACTTAACCCCAATTGCTTAGGGGTGGCCAGGTGGCTCAGAGAGTAAGAGCACTGGCTCCAGTGTTGGGATCACCTGGGGATCAAATCTGGGCTCAGATACTCAGCACCACACCCAGAAATAACTGGCCATGTAACCTTAAGCAAGTTACTTAACCCCGATTGCTTTAAAAAATAATAATAAATGTTAAAAAATTGTTTTTTACATGCAACTGGGAAATTGGATGTACAGGCACTGGGATATAGAAAGCCATCTTGCCCCACCAGAAAATTAAGGTGGGGGGAAGGGGAAGGATATAAGAGAGAACAGATAGGGGGAAAGGGATTCAGTAGGCTTACTGTCTTGGGATACCAAGTAAGGGAAAGACAGTGAGAAAATTTGTAACTCAATATCTTGTGGAAATGAATATTGAAAACTAAAAATAAATTAATTAATTAAAAATACATAAAAAGTGTTTTGTTTCTGACTAACCCTTCCACCAATCTACCCTCTCTTTTATCATCCCCCGTTCTCTTATCCCACCTACTTTCTTGTTGGGTAAGATAGATTTCTATGTGATAGTTT
The DNA here is from genome assembly GCF_028583685.1 of Petaurus breviceps papuanus. Taxonomy (NCBI): domain Eukaryota; kingdom Metazoa; phylum Chordata; class Mammalia; order Diprotodontia; family Petauridae; genus Petaurus; species Petaurus breviceps. The sequence continues at coordinate 11,841,576 of NW_027185779.1, read as the reverse complement.
GTGTGAATGTTATTTCCTATTTGAGTCAATTCTAATGAAAGTAACATTCACCAACTCCCATTCATCTTTGCCCTCTTCCCCTCCATTGTAAAAGGTTTTTCTTGCATCTTTGATATGAGATAATTCATCCCATTCTACCTCTCCCTTTCCATTTATCCCAATACCTTCCTCTCTCACCCACTTAAATTTATTTTTTAGTTATCCTCCCTTCATACCCCACTCACTCTTTTGCCCTCTGTCCATATATACTCCTTCCAATTGCTTTGATAATGAAAAGTTCTTATGAGTTACAAGTATCATCTTCCCATGCAGGAATGTAAACAGTTTAACTTTAAGTCCCTTATGATTTTCCTTTCCTGTTTACTTTTTTTTATGCTTCTCTTGATTCTTGTGTTTGAAGGTCAAATTTCTTTTTAGCTTTGGTCTTTTCATCAAGAATGCTTGAAAGTTCTGTATCATTGAATGTCAATTCTTTCTCCTGAAGGACTATAAAACTTTTCTGGTAGGTGATTCTTAGTTGTAATCCTAGGTCCTCTGCCCTCTGGAATATCATATTCCAAGCCCTTTAAAATTTTTTTAATAAAGAAACTGCTAAATCTTATTTCATCCTAATTATGGCTATATAATATTCATTAAATAAGAATAAACATAATAAATTTAATAAATGAATATATATGAATACATATAAAATTGATAAAATGAATTATTTCCTTCCAGCTGCTTTAAATATTTTCTTCTTGACTGGGAACTCTGTAATTTGACTATAATATTCGTGGCAGTTTTCATTTTGGACTTTCTTTCAGGAGGTGATCAATGGATTCTTTCAATTTTATTCTCTGGTTCTAGAATATAAAGGCAATTTTCCTGCATAATTTCTTGAAAGATAATGCATAGGCTCTTTTTTGGATCATTGATTTCATGCAGTCCAATAATTTTTAAATTATCTCTCCTGGATCTATTTTCCAGGTTAGTTGCTTTTCCAATGTGATTTTTCACATTGTCTTCTATTTTTTCATTGTTTGGGTTTTGTTTGATTGCTTCTTGACTTCTCATGAAGTCATTAGCTTCCATTTGTTCCATTCCAATTTTTAAGTAATTATTTTCTTCTGTGAGCTTTTTTACCTCCTTCTCTATATGACCAATTGTGCTTTTGGAAGCATTATTCTCTTCATTATTATATGAACTTTTGTATCTCTTTTGCCATTTGACCTAGTCTGTTTTTTAAGGTGTTATTTTCTTCAGTATTTTCAGGTATCTCCTTTACCAAACTGTTGACTTATTTTTTATGATTTTCTTTCATCACTTTCATTTCTCTACCAAGTTTTTCCACTACCTCTCATTTGATTTTTAAAATCCTTCTTTAGTTTTTCCATGACCTGAGACTAATTCATATTTTTCTTGGAGGATTTGAATGTAGGAACTTTCTTTTTATTATCTTCTGATTGTCTGTTTTGATCTTCTTTCTCAGCACAGTAATTTCCTTTGGTCAGGATTTCTTTCCATTGTTTGGTCATTTCTCCAGACTATTACTTGACATTTAACTCTTTGTTAGAGTACAACTCTGCCTCCTGTTTGGTGGGTGCATTATCTCAAGCTTCAGGGCTTTTATGCAGCTATTTTCAGAGATACTTTTATGAACCTGTGAATTTTCAGTTCTTCCAAGGTGGTATGATCTAAAGAGATGTGTTCACCACTCCCCTAGCCTCTGCCCTGATCTGTGAGTGATCACAAACACTTCTTTATGCCCTGAAACTCTGAAGAATGTCCCTGCTTCACTGTTGCCACAAGTTCTACAATGCCAGTGGTCCTCCTTTATCTGTCAACCAAAACTGCAACCCAAGTCCAAGTATGGGCAAAGCAACAGAGTACCACCTTAATCCCAACAAAAAGTAGCCTAGAATCTTCCTCTTTTTATTTGCTTTACCCACTCCCCCCCCCCCACTGTCTCTGGATTAAGAACTACAGAAGCAGCCACTGTTGCTGATGAACCAGTGGCTCCCAAGGCTTCCTCCTGGTTTGTTGGCATTGGGGAGATGATGACATGGCCTGTGCTGCACACTGCTCCACTCTCAATCAGGTGTGACAGACCTTTTCTGCTTGCCTTCTAAGTTGTATTTGCCATCTGTGCACAGAGAGGTATGGAAACCACCACTTCTTCCACTGATTCAGTCACCCTTAGGCTTGCTACTGGTTTGCTAGGGCCTGTCTGTGCTCGTTTGGACTGTGCTCCTCTCTCACTTTGGTGCAACAAGCCTTTCCTGCCTTCTAAGTTGTCTTGGGCTGGAAAATTATCTCTTAGTCTTTTTGTGGTTTTTGTCTGTCTAGAATTTGTTTAGAGTCATTATTTAAAAGTGTTTGGATGGGTTTGGGGAAGAATTCAGGCAAGTCCCAGCCTTTACTCCATCTTGACTCTGCCTTTTCTTGTTTCTTTCACAACAATATTTTCCATTGCATTCATGTACCACAACTTTTTTAGCCATTTCTAAATCAGTGGAGAACTATTTTGTATTTACTTCTTTGTTACCACACACACACACAAAAAGATGTTTACATAAAGAAGTTAAATATGATAGAATTCTGGCAACTATTGAATGGGAATTTAAAAGAGTGAAAATGTTTCCATTTACTAGGAAATAGTAAAGATTCACAATGTTATACACAAATATCAAAAATTATACACAGAAATACAAAAATTCATTCTTTTTTTTTAATTACAAACTCCCCATTAAAATAAATGAAAAAAATTTGAAAAAACTTTTCAGTGATAAAGGGAGAATAACTAATATAATCCCCAAAATATAAATGGGTAAAGCAATCATAGAAATGACAGGCAATTTGTCAATGAAAATTATGGCAATGAGACATGTCAAAATGTGTGATAAACAGGCAAAGCAGTCCCTGGAAACTTATTCATTAATTAAAAATTAAAGCAGTAAAAGACACATGAATTGGGCATAGAACTTTAAAAAAGCCAATAAAATAACAATCAACATAGTTAATAAAATATATATATATTATATGTAAAATAAATAAATAAAATAAACAATATATGAACATTTTTATAAATTAAATTAATAAAACAAATTTTCATTTTGAAAATGCAAAGAAAATAAATAATCATACTTATAAAAAATCAGAAAATCATTATAAAATTTAAAAAGAAATTATAATCAACAAAAGAGAACAAAGGAAGTTGTTACAAACTATTTTCTCAACTATATGCCATCAAAAGTTATTAGTTTAAATAGATGCTTACTTTTAAAAATGTAAAGTGTCTTAGTTGATGTAATAAGATATAGAGAAGTTTTTAGAATCTAATCTCAGAAAAAGAAAATGAATTAGCCATAAGTAAACTTACACATGGGGGGGTGGGGAAGGGAAAATTAACATTAATTTACAAGTGAATTTTTCCAAACATCCAAAGAATATTTAATATTACTGTGTTTTCAAAACATAGGGAAAAATGCTATCCTAATAATTCCTTTCATGAAGGAATTATTCCTGTGATACCTAAGCCAAGGTAAGAAAAAATGGAGAAAGAAAACTAGTTTTAAAATAGTATTCTTAAGAAATATTGATACAAAAAAGAAGATATATATATATATATATATATATATATATATATATATATATATAAAGAAGATATATAACCATATTAAAAATATGTTACGGTCTGACCAGGTTGATTGTCAATTTCATTTAAGAATTTAAAACATGGCACAGTAGATAAAGGTATGTCCTTGGGATCAGAAAGACATGGAATCAAACAATGCCTCATATATACTGAAAATATATTTTCTCAATGCCCTAGTCACCTCTGAAAGATTTTGAGACTGTGTATTTTCTATAACCACAAAATCACAGGTACCAAAACTTACCTACTTCAAATTATATAAATGCATATAAATGTACATATCTGGATATATCTAGAGGTATATAGATATATGTGCATATGCATATACATGTGCATATATGCACACACCATATGATATGTCATATGATATGATATGATATATGATACATTCAATTTGATATGGTATGATATGGTTAATATGGTATATGCATATATACATGAATAATATATGACTTTGTTAATTTTAATTTATTTATTAAAATTTTTTCAACTCTTTTACTGTATAGTACCTTTTTGATAAACTGCCTGTGAATGTTATGGATATGGATCCACGTAAAGCCAATCTCAAGCAGCTCTTCTGAGGACCGCTACTGGTAATAACTTTAACTTATGATCGCATAGTTTAGTGAACACTCTATTTATTCAGCAATAAACTAAAGCAAAACATTCAGCACAATATAACATAACAACTTATTACTAAGCTGACCACATAGTCTTATACAAAACATATCATTCAGTGAGTCACAATCTCATCAATATCGAGTACCCAAGTAAAGTCTTTCATTTTGACTCTAGGCTGGCTTCCGAACACCCTTAAGCTGATCGTCCTTAAGACGTAATCATCCTTAAGTCATTCTTAGGGGTAGTAGAAAATACAAAGGCTATCTAGGTCACAGTAAGTTACAATATCATTAGTCAGCACTGAGTAGGCAAGTAAAGTCTCCTTTCATCTTAACTCAAGACTGACTTCCAAACTCCATGACTCCTCTTCCGTGCTCCCAGCTTTTGTCTGGAATCACCCAGCTCTTGCCTGGATTCACCTAACTCTTGCCTGGATTTACAGGTAGGCAGCTCTCCCAGCTCTTGCCTGGACTCACAGGTAGGCAGTTTTCCACTCCTGTTTCACACCTCAGTTTATGGTTCAGCTCTTCAAAGCATCTGTTTCTAGGAAGACAAAGCTTAACAGAGTCACAATATTTACACACATTGCCACCACTATCATCTCAATTCACTTTATGTCTGACAAACAAACCAACAGAGAGTTTCTGTCTGAGAAATTAGCAGTACAGCCCTCTTCCAGGACTTCTGCAAACAGCCGTAAAATCCTCTATCAGAGTTTCTGTATGATCAGTAAAGGCCTCTTTCAGTACTTCTGTTCAAAAACAACAGACAAGGATTTGTCTGACAGCCCAAAAGACAGAGTGCTACAGAATGCTGAAATCACAAGCACTTTCCCTCTCAGTTCCGTGGGGCCCAGATCATGCTAGATCAATCTGCTTTGCTACTTCCTGTTCCATACTTCCTGTCTCTCCCTTTTTGTTCCTCTCTTTTGGCAAGTTCCTCCCTCTGTGGGCTCCATGTGAAGACATTAGGCCAATTAAGGGCAGGGAAGGTCTCCAAGCTCCCATAGGCCTACTAAGGGCAACACAATGTATACTGCTTCTAACAAAGACTTGATGCAATCAAATGTGAGTCTCAAAGGCCCTTGAATAGCTGAAAGAAGCAGCAAAGTACTACTTTACAATGTTAGATGTGTGAGGAGTTTTCACAGATCCCTTTGGCCTATACTCACTCTGAAATCAGTATTAGGAGATGGTACAGAGCATATGACTGGGCATGCCCACTATGAGTTATAGCAGTCTGTCTTAGAAATAAATTCTAGAACTGACAAAATCAAATTTATAAATGCTATATAAGACCATTCACTTTTGCTTTCATTATTTCCTTATTTGTGCAAACTTCAATAATTAAAGGTAACAGTAAAGTACAATGGATTATGATTTATTTTTGAAGAACATATTACACTGTGCTTGGGTGGGTTGGTTTTTTTCTTTTATCCTTACCTCACCATAGTACTTATTTTTTGACCAATTGTTGTTATTATTCAAACAAGAGTCAAAATCTAAATTATAAGGCATTTCAACAGATGTTGCTACATTAAGACCTGAAAGAATGGCATAGAAGTTTCTGAGTATATATTTATTATTGAAGTTTCTGAATACTATTTTTTGGAGAAAATAATGTGATACTGTAGTGTATGTGGTGCCTTGAGCAAAGAAACATATTACTTCTGAAAAATCAGATTTTGATTTGAGACCCAATGAGACATAATGCATTGGCTTTAATGTCTGCTAACACTTCAAAACTGGTTGAAGAACTTTCATTCTTGGTAGCTGACATCACAACTGGCAAGCTCTGCTTCCCTGCACTTGCTTTTTTTCTCACTTTGAAATGGACTAGGTGTGTGTGTGTGTGTGCATGTGTGTGCGTGTGTGTGTGTGTGTGTGTGCTGGGAGGAGTAGTGAGAAAACTATTCTATGAAATAAATCATAATGATCCCATTGTTTTTAGGGACTGCTTTATGCTACTTGCTCTCTTTTTATTTCACTTACTTCTAAAATAATATATAATCCAAGTTAGTATTTCATCTCTTCCTGAGGGGGAAAAAAAGTGTAGTTTTTCAACACTTTCTCAAAGAAACGTAATTCACAGCTTAGAAGGGAATCATGTCCTTCAAATATTTTTCATATTTTATTATTTTTATCTTAGAACATAGGGCTAATCATTTTTCACAGAAGGTTAGTGCTCATCCAATTTCATGGGGTTATTGGTTCATATCACAGATGTAAAAATGCAAGTGCTGGTTATTTCATCTTTTCTAAAAATACAAACTACAGTAGGTCAGAGTAATGGCATTTGGCTTATCTCTCAAACACAAATATAACTGGGGGACCACTGATGCATTTAAGGAAGGAGGCACCAATTTCTCATGTAAAACTCTAAAGTTATTATATGCTTCTTTCTCCTGTACTTCAAAATATTATATTACTCCTGACTACCTGAGTCCTAGTCTTTTAGGTATAAAAAAATACAGGTAGCTAGTAAGCTTTGGGAATTAATTAACCTAAAGAGTAGATTAGTTTTCACTACTAATAATAAACTGAACTCTAAGACACTAGCATCCATCTAGTCACATAATCCTTTCCTAAATGTTATCCTTTTCATTAATAGCTTATAGAAAATTAAATGATGAACTTTAAAATTTGAAAGAGGTAGATTGCATAATATCATTGAACTTAAAGTATTCAGAGGAAAGAATAGAGTGCATCAGTGAAGAGCTTGATTGGGGAAGAGGAGACTAAATTGATGCCATTTGCTTCTGTAATGTTAATGGGATATAATATCTTTCTACCCATTAAAAGACTTCACATGTAGCCCATAAGGAGAAACTTTCTTAGGGGAGGCTTGCTAGTAGGAAGGCTTTCACACCTTTTGCTAATTTCTAATTAGGCACTGAATCAGGAGGGTTGTTATGCCTTCTGGTTCTAAGAAGTGTATATATACTCTGAGTTGGTATTTTACTTTGGGGGCTCACTTATGAGAAGGATCTTTTGATTCCCTGGTCAAGATTCTGAGTGACTGTATGTTCAGAGATCCCTGACTGCTCAGATGTAAAGGCTCTGAATCCAGGGATGTATGTAAATTGTATAGTTGATTCAGACAGTTAGAACCCTGTCTGTTGGTCTTTATTTCTCTGCTTATATTTTCTCTGTTTGTATTTTCTCTGAAGTTCCAGGTGCTGACTTTTCTCCTGAACTAGTGAATATAATTTAAAAAGATTGCTGACCTTAAACAGCTACCTTTCCTAGTAAAGCAGATCTAAGAACCTGTGCTAGCAGCCATCCTGGGTATGCCAGTGTGGTTGCCACTACAGCTTCTCCAAGGGACCATTAATTATGTCCTCACGATAGGTAAAAGGTAAAAAAAAGTGGTGAAGACATGGTCTGATGCTCTATTTTATTGTCTACCAGAAAGGGGTGGCTCCTCCAACGAAGATATGATTTCCTAAGAATTCCAGTTAGCCAGTCATCTTAAGAGTATCCTAAATTTTGGAAGCCAAGTAGGATGTCAGTTACTGGAAACTGGTTATGAATTCTGTGCCCTCTTAAAAAAGTGCCAATGGGTATGGATTTTTACTCAAGAAAGGAAGAAGCCCACTCATCAAACATTCATGGAATATATGAATGTCTGTCAAAGACATCAAAGTAGGCACTGGGGATACATAGCTAAAAAATTAAAACAATCACCACTTTCAAGGTATTTGTATTCATTAAAGGGAAGCAACATGTATGAATATATATAAGAATATAAATATGCATAATATAATCAAAATAAATGTAACATGATTAGTAAGGTACTTGCCATTTATAAAAATCAAGAAAGTCTTTACATAAAAAGTGTGTGTATATAGTCTTAGAAAAGAGAGATGAATTCTACTCTTAGAGTGATAGATGATCTTCTAATGTAGTAGAAACATGAAACACAAAATGAAATACTCCCTTTGAATATTCTTTTTTTTTCCTTGATACTGGCAAGTTTCTAGTCTCTAGTCAAAGAAGGCTTTAGTTTCTTTATCTGTAAAATGGTGAGGGGGCTGGGGAAGGGGAGAACTACATTACCACTGTAGTGCCTTCTAAAATTTATATCTATCATCCCATGATTCTTTTCAAACCAGAAAAAAAATATATGAGGCAGACTTGTTTAAAAATAGCCTTGTTTCTTATGACTGTTTTTCTTATTGACCTAAAATTGCCACAAGATTAGTAAGTTTGCTGCCCTGGGAACCCAGTGTTTTGTAGTGACATTGCTTTTAAACCAACACTTGAAAGGCAAGTGTTCAAAGCATATTGAATAAGATCCAGGGAAATTCTGGCTTGCTGCACCATGATAGCTGCATTACCTGCCATGAAGTCTGCCTACCACATGGCTCTAGTATATTTTATAAGGACATTTCTGGTGTCATTGGATATTCCTAGTTCATTTGCTATAGAATCATCAGTAGGATAAATTCAACATGGCTTTCATGCCTGAAAGCAAATTCTGAATGTCAGTCCATTTCCATTGCATTTGGTGTTTAGATGCCACATGGCTTTCCTACAAATGGCAAGATCATCTAAAGATTTCTATTAAAACAAATATCATTGAATCCCACAGTTTTAGAGCTGGATGATATCTTAGAAATCAGATTATTCAGTGCCTCATTTTACACTTAAAAGAAATAGTTATTCAATTGTTCACATTTACATATCTAGTGAGATACTTAAACATGGGGGTTCTTTGGTATTTTCTTTTTTTTTTAAGCAATTGGGGTTAAGTAACTTGCTCAAGGTTGCACGGCCAGTTACTCTGGGTGTGGTGCTAAGTAACTGAGCCCAGATTTGATTCCCAGGTCATCCCGACACTGGGGCCGGTGCTCTTACTTGCTGAGCCACCTGGCCTCCCCAGTTCTTTGGCATTTTCAAACACAGAATGCCATTATACTTAGTTTTCCTAAAGCTCTACTTCTCATAGATTCATTTATTTAGAGACAGAAGGGATTTCTGAGGTAATTTAGTCCAGCTCCCTATTTCAACAGTGCAATACCCACATCAGCTGCTATGACTATGCCAGCATATTCCCAAATTTGAATCACAAAATATAACAGATTCTCCACATGTAAGACAGAACCAAAACAGTTATTCAAACACCACAAGTCTGAATCCCAATATCAGAAAGTCAAATTCATCAAAGCAACAAAGAAATCTATACACAGTAACATTATAGAGGTTACCACCATCCCATAGCCTTCCCCCTCCTAGGGCCTTCCTACAAACAACATGCAGAGCTCACTTTCTGCTTCCTCTCTCTCCTTCAGCTCTAACTGCTTTGACTCATTTTCTGTTCCACCTTCTTCCTGCTTTACCTGTTTAGCAAATTCCTCCCACCACAGACTCATGTGACTCAGGTTTCCATGTGACTCAAGCAGGTCACATAGGCCTATTAATGTATGAGAAAGATCTTCCCATTAAGCAAAAATACATTAACCATACACTCCCCCATTTTGAAGATTAAGCAACTAAGTCTCCGAACATTCAGGTCACCTACTTGAGTCTATAAGCAGTATGGTTGAGCCAGAATTAAGCACATATCCTCTGATTCTAAAACCCAGATTTTTTCCATTATACTGTCAATTAATTCTAAGTCAGCTTGGACCTTCATAAGATTTTATTAAGCAAGATGACAGCAGAACAGTTTCCATAATGTATTTCCATTTATCAACAAGTAATTGGCATGTATGAGTAGTAAAGAATACATCTCTAGTGTTCATTTTTCAGTTCAGAAGGTCATAATGTGGCTCCAGATATGATGATTACAGATTTGTGTTACAGTAAGTTTACCCAAAAAGCAGGTTCCTAGGTCATTGCATATATTGTATACTTTGGGTTAGGCCTCACTAGTCAGCACGCCATTATTCTTTCAAACAAAGGGAGTATTTCCTTTAATATCTCATAGCTAAAGGCAACTGACTTTTTCATTGTCTCAAGTAATCTCCTTCAACATAAATGAGATCCAAAAATAAGAAAGAGAGCTTCTGACTAACTAAATGCTTTGAAAAATAGGCAGTCGCTCATAAAAATAAATGGTGAATATAGGTGAGAAGTAACATAAGAGCTGATCCTTCAATACTTAGGATTAACTTTTTTTTGTGGCACATAGCCTAACTCTGGAGGATGACATGGCCTTGTTTCTCGATAACCACTGATAATTCTAATTGTATAGGCAAATTCATCACATTTGTACTGTGATCAGTTATTATTATACTTTAAAACATACCTTAGGTCAAAGAACGCAATCAATAAGAATGTAACTCAAGGGTCAAGTCTGGACATTTGCATAAATCTCTCTTCAGTGATGGAGAGAATGTTTACTCAATGCTCCAAACTTATGAGATGGGCAGATTTAATGAAAGCTGGGGATTGATTTTTGTTCTGGTTTTCACCTTCAAGAGAGGACATGTGGTTTTGGGCTCTCTGCAAAGAGAAGTGCCTAGAGAGAAAGACTTTAGTAAGAAGCTGACATTTAGATAAGCAGATGTCTTGATTATATTTCTTATTGTCAGCTTTCCATGCTAGAGATTTTGGGAAGTTTTTTCCTTTAGTAAGACTGGAGATCTCTCTCTCTCTCTCTCTCTCTCTCTCTCTCTCTCTCTCTCTCTCTCTCTCTCTCTCTCTCTCTCTCTCTCTCTCTCTCTCTTTCTC
>NW_027185779.1:11776867-11830544 GCF_028583685.1 Petaurus breviceps papuanus | reverse complement strand
TCTCTGTCTCTCTCTCTGTCTCTCTCTCTCTCTCTCTCCTTCTCTCCTGAGATAGCTGAAATATTGTGCTCACAGTGGGACAACTTATTTACTCTGTATATTGTGTATTAAATAATATGTATCTTTTCTTGGGTTTCTGTTTGCTACTAGCTTGTATAAATATGTTTATTCTCTATCTCCACTTTTGATTATCCATCTAACTAGAATTTGAAGGAAAGGGAATCCGGTATTCAGATCTAGTTTGGAGTGCCCTTTCCTCATTAAAGGATAGTGATGAGGAAAGTGCCATAAATTTAGAAAATCATTCCTTCTAGACTAGCAATATTTAAGGGGATGAATAGATAGTTGTCTCATACCCTCTCACCAAAGAGAACAGATCTAGTGTGTCTCATGGCCCCAATCTCTTTCAGGCAATAATCAGATTCCCTTGCAGGTGAATAGTCAAAATTGCAGAGATCTAGTTATACCTCCCTGTAGTCTGTAGATATTCATGTGGACATAAACAAAAACTATATGAAAAACACCACTTTATATGTAAATATACAAACTGATATCTTCACATAATAATAGTCTTGAATGTAGGCAATTACTGGAATATGGAAGTCTTTAAAGATTATTTTTTGGCCTTTTATAGGACAATTGGGGTTAAGTAACATGCCCAAGGTTACACAGCTAGGTTTTGTTTTGTTTTGTTTTGTTTTGTTTTTGTGTGGGTGTTCAGTGTCTGAGGCCGGAATCAAACTTGGGTCCTCCTGACTCCAGGGCTGGTGCTTTACTCACTGTGCCACCTAGTGGCCCCTAAGCCTTTAAAGATTTAAAGTGCAGAACACCTAATTGTAATAATAACAATAATAACAGCTAATATTTATTTAGAGTTATTATGTGCCAGAGCCTGTGCTGAATGCTTTAATATTATTATCTCATTTGATCTTTTAAGTAAACTTTGCAAGATAGGTACTGCTATCATTCCCATTTTATAGACATGGAAACTAAAGTTGAGAAAGTTTTATACAATGCTTTAAAATGTGCAAAAGCATTTTACATATATTTTCTTATTTATCTCCACAACCACCCTGTGAGGTAGGTGTTGTTGTTGTTATTATTATTATAATATTATTCCTGCATAATAGATGAGAAAACTAAGGTTGAGAAGTTAAGTAACTTGCCCAAAGTCACATAGCTACAATGTATCTTTAGAATTATTCAAAGATAAATCTTGATGAAGCAAAGTCCAGTAGTGTATCAACTGTGCTACCAAATTTGCCATAGCATATGCCTGATAGAAATATTTCATGGACCAAATGACGTAACTGACAACATAAGATAATATTTTTTCTTTTCATCTATACTAACCAATATAATTAAACCATTTAATAGAAATAAATTTGAGAAAAGTGTTTAAAGTCAGACAGATGTAGTAGAGAAAATCTGTTTGTTACATTCCATTTAGACATTTTCAAAGTATATCCTAATTTTAAGACACTAACTCTTCCATCTTGGATTTCTCAACCGAATTAACTTTCAGTCATTTATCAACAGCAAAAGATACGACATGGATGGCCTGTGTGATCCATTAGTATGGATGTAATGTTGAGAAGCTTAGAGGAAGGCTGGGTGGACATCCAGAGGTGAATCTATATGAGGACGTGGAGGCATACAGGATGACAGCATGCACATGTGGTAAAATCTGTGCCACCAAAGAAAGTAGTCATGTTGATGAGGTCTCAAGTCCATTGTAGGGTCAGAGTAATGATAGTTCACTTTTGTGGTCATTTTATAATTGCTTTGCTGACATGCCTACCATTCAATATCCTACATCAATTGCAATTTCATTGTGTGATTAAAATAATTTCCCAGTACTTCACTTGATCCTTCACAAATCTTTATCTTGAGCCCTGAGTTCTCTTCCAAGCTCCAATTCCTACAAAGCTAATGTGATTTTAGATTGTATTAAGAGGATGATCATAACTGAGAAAAGGTGGGTAGTTCTACTGTTCTCTGTCCTGCTCACAGGAAGTTTGAGACTGAGACAGGCAAACCAGTTCTCTCTCTCTCTCTCTCCCTCCCTCCCTTCCTCTCTCTCTCTCTCCCTCTCTCCCTCTCTCTCTCTCTCTCTCTCTCTCTCTCTCTCTCTCTCTCTCTCTCTCTCTCTCCCCACACACACACAAGTGACACAATACAAACACATGTGTATAGGTAGCATAAGTGTATATATATACACACACATATATACATATATATGAATATTTATGTATCTACATACATAATTTGGAAAAAGGAAGCTAGAAATGACACAGGCAAACCAGATATGTATCTATATCTATATATTAATATCTATATCTAATCTATGTGCATGGTGTGTGTGTATACACACAAACATATATCTACTTTAGTGTAGGGAGAGGGAACTTGAAATGAAGACAAAACAGCTCTCTCTTTCTGTATATGTACATAGTATTTATGTATGGATATCTGTCTAGTGTTTCAATATTATTTAATAATATCACTTTATATTGTTTTTTATCATTTATTATAAGTGTGCGTAGGTATATACATACATGTATATGTATATTCATGCACACACATACAAACTTATAGTTTGCCTGTCTTCAGCTTGAGCTCCTTCCCCAATTTTACTCCCGATGTGGTATGTACACATATATACCTATGTTTATACATATGTGGATATGGACATGGATGTAGATATAATATGAGGCAGCTAGGTGGTACAATGTATAGAGTGCTAGGACTAGAGTCAGAAACATTCATCTTGAGTTCAAACAGACTCTTAGAAGCTGTGTAACCTTGGATAAGTCACTTTACCCTGTTTTCTTAACTTTTTCCATCTAAAACATGAACTGGAAAAGGAAAGGCAAATCACTTCAGTGTTTCTGCCCCAAAAAAACACCAAATGGGGTCACGAGTAGACAGAGATGACTGAAAAATTATTAAATAACAACATAGATATTATATATATATACATACATATGTGCATGTCTATATAGTACATAATGTTATTGTAATATATTGTGTTTATATTTGTGTGTATGTATGTATGTATGTATGTATGCATGTATGTTTGGGACTAATTCAGATGTTAATGACCTTCCTATCACTAAAAAGTCTTCCAAAAGTGGCTGAATTGCCTATTTTGGCAGTTATATATGGATTGTGTTAGAAGACAGTTATTTTATCTCCATTCATATTTAGAGGTCCTATGATCTTTACCTACTTACATTACACCACTATCTGGAAGTTCTTTTGACTTCTTGAACTTTACACATTTGAAAATTAAGTTACTTTTCCCTCCTAGCCCTGCTTAATCTCCTTCTCCTGACTTCAATATTGTGAATTTTATGATAATCCACTCAATGATCTCAGCTTGAAACTTTGGTCATCTTCAACTTTTCATTCTCTCTCATTTTTTTATCCAATAAGATGCCAAATTTTGTTAATTCTAGTTACTCAATGCCTCTGGTATTTATCCATTTTTCTCCATTTCTATTGACTCTACCCCAGTAGGAGCCCTAATTTACCACATCTTCTGTACCATTAAATTGGCTTCCTAACTCATCTTCTAATAAGATTTTTCTCTTCCCTGCTCCCTGACCTCTTATCCAATCTTAATATCTTTCATTGTCTTATTACATCTAGAAAATATACACCTAAAGTTTAGTGAAGGGCAAATAATGTGTCACTATAGACCCAATTCTCTCTTTGTCTCACAAAATCACTATTTCCAAGTTCCCTTTCTGAATTGTATGCCTTATGATGTCCAGTTGCTTGTAGAATAGCTCACTGAAAAAGGTTTCCCCCAAGAACACACAGTAGATCTGAACAAAAAGAAAGCCTCACTCAGAGGTAAAGAGACTCCCTTCAACCAAGATATTGTTGCTGCTCATCCCTCATTTTTTAAGAAGATCAATAACATCATAGAGGCCTAGAATTACCTAGCACAGTTACTCTGTGTCAGATTATTCTGGCCCACTCATCCACTAGAAGTGTTACAGATATTGAGGATCCTTAAGAGTCTACCCATTATGGTGAACATGGTTTTGCTTTGGCTGAAAAAAAAATAACATAAAGTGATGTCTGGATTTGCATGTGAATTACATTTAAGTGAGGCATAATGTTTTCTACCTCACTATCTCTTTCAAAGGCATCAAAGTTTATTGGCAAGACAATTGTCAAGACAACTGTCAAGACAACTAGTTACAAGTCAGGATATAGTGGAGCTCTTAGCACCCCTCAGCACTTGCTTCAGCCTTCATGGCTATTGGAATAAATTGTTCTCATCTACACATTCCACTAAGAGAAGTCTTCACATGGTTGGTGTATATATGATCCTAACTCACCTGTGGGTTTGACTTATTTTCAGTTATTGTCAACCTGGTTTAGCTCATCTGCTGAGATGCTTTTACCAGGGTGTGGCTGCTGCCCACGCTTTCATAGCTACTTTGAGCCACAGGTGAGAGTTGAGTGAAAGGTGGACACCAAAGGTATATGGCAACTCTGAAAAGGGTTCTAGCAGCAGAGGTGTTAGTCTTCCCTAAACAACCCATGCACCTGAGCCACATTCACAAAACATCAAGGTCTTATCTCACTCTCCCTTTCATCAAGTAATTTCTGCAACATGTTCAGAAACATCAGTCAAGTAACCTAAGTTACCTCAGCTTCTATGGGCTGGCTACCAGAATTCTCACAGTGAGAGAAAAACTGATTCCCTTATCACATCTTTCTATAATGCCTTCCTTCTTCCTGTCTCACAAATGAATAGTTTTGTTTTCTTGGTTTTGGTATTAATTCTACTTCCAGAATAATAATATTTTACTATTATCTTTTTAATGTAATGATATAATGAGTAAAAAGTAGGAAAAATTAGTAAAAAAAAAAATGTCCTGTGGTTAGCTTATTGACTCCTCAGTAACATAACTGTAAATGGTAAATTTTGTATTTGAGGTGCATAAATACCAACTGGAGCCAGGAAAAATGGCATAGAATCTCATTAAGTGAGGCAGGGGAAATGATGGAAGACATAGCATAGGATGGCACAAGTCTATTACAGGGGGAACTACTGATGAGGTATGGGCTCTGGGAACCCGCTTGAACTCTCCTTGAATCTTCCCACTTGATATGGTGTTCCCCAGAGGTCAAAAGTCTTCCATTATCAATATGCGCTCATCTCTGTTACTCTTGACATAGCCTAACCTTTCATTGTCTGTTACCTCCAGAGTGCCTCTGGCTACTTTCCACCTGTTATCCTATCAAAATATCTATGCCCAAATCAATTATCCTTAAACTAGCCTAGCCTTCCATTGTCTGTTATCTCCAGGTAGTCTTCAGCTACTTCCCACTATTAAACCCATTTTCTTGGTTCCTGGTGTCTGATCTCTAGTAACCTCTGTTACTAGCCACTCCCATCAAGACTCTTCCTAAACCTATCCTCTAGTCACCCAAGACTACTTGGCCACTCCTAGATCTCTCCCACAGCCTTTCTTTATATAAGATCCATCTTGCCTCCATGTTGGTGCACAGATTCAATCTAGTTGAGATTCAATCTAGCTGAGATTCAATCTAGCTGAGACTCAATCTGGCCGACTTGCATCACAAATACTTGGGCTCTTTAAGAGTCTAACCAATATGGCAAATCACTAATAAACTTTGTTTTTCTTTGACTGAAAGAAGGCTTGGGTCAAAATTATTCAGGTGTGTTGGTATTTTTGGGTCCCAAGAACCCCTAAACCTCCACATTTTAAACCTCAATGCTACAAATACTCATTCCACCAGTCAGAAGGAGAGGGTCATTAGGCACTTCACTACCTTGACACACCTTAGTACCTAGGTATGAAGAATACTCAGGCTTTACTTTATTCACTTAGTTTTTTGTTTGTTATATCCAAGAAGCTTGGTAACTATGGGATGGAGGGGAATAGTATCCTTTACAAGAAACAGATAGATGGTTTTTGTGGAGGAGATCAAAAAGGGGCTTTAAGTCAAACTTATCTCCTAACCTACAAGAATATATCATGTTAGATCTGGAAGAGGCCTTAGGTATTATTTAATATTTTAATCTTACAGAGGAAGAAATTGAGCACCCAGAGAAGGGAAATAATTAGCCCTAGGTTGCAAAGAAAGGTTAATCTAACTCTTACTGAAACTTAGGCTAAACTGAGATGGGATGAAATAGAGTTTAGATCTCAGAGATTGTCAGAGTTCAGAGACTATAAGGGATCTTGGTCACTTCATCCCTCATTTTACAGAGAATACCTAGAATTTTTGTCACAACAAGGTTTAGACCTAGTTTTCTTGTCTCTTAGGCCAGTGTTCCTTCAACCAGCTTGTTGAAATGTGGGTTCATCTGGGGGAATGGGACACAAGATTGTTTCAGTCCTTTCTAGCGTGTCCTAGTTTTAAATTTACTCTGCCAAATCCAGAGACATTAAACAGTTTGCCATTGCCAGAGCTTGTAGTAAAGTTTCAGGAATGGGGGATAAAATAATTCCCTATGACGAGGTAAGGGAAACATAAAATGTTGAGGTATAGGGTTAGGGGTGCTCAAGACCCCAAAATACCAACACGCTGGGTCCTGCCGAATGAATTTGACTCACGTCTTCTCTCAGCCATAGAAAAACAAAGTTTATTAAAGATTCACCATATTGGGTAGACTCTTAAGGAGCCTTGGTATCTGTGATGCTTACATTGGGCAAGCAGGCCAGAATCATCTCACACAGAGTGAGTCTGTGCTAGATCATTCTCTGGCCTTCCTCCTTTCATGGAGGCAAGATGGGTCTGATATACAGAAAGGTTGTGGGAAGAATATAGTGGTGGTCTAGAGGAGGAGTTTGGGGAGGGTCTTCAGGAAAAGTCAGATGAGGTCAAACTCCAGTAATGAGTGATTAAGGGTGGGAAGTTGCTGGAGGCTACCTGAAGAGGACAGACAATGATGGGCTAGGCAAGTTCAAGGGTGTAACAGAATTGGGTATAGATATTTTGGGAGGATCAAGCATGGGAAATTGTTGGGTGAAGGAGGGCTAAGCTAGTAACAAAGATTTGGGCAGTCACAATGAAAAGCTTATGGCCTCAGGCAAATGCCTCATGTAGGAAGATTCAAGGAGAGCTCAAGGAGTTTTCCAGAGCCTAGAAGTTATGGCTGATTCCTCTATTTAGATAAAGGAAATATCTATAGAATCTCTGAAAGGCCCTCTCCCCTTCCCTTTACATGGTAGCCTTAAGCCATAAAAGAAAGAAAACAAAGCCTTGAAGAAGACAAGTGCCCCAAGACAGATAGATAGGAAGTACTTAGAGTACAAACTAAAATCTAGATGTTCTAAATACAAATCCGCAGATCCTTCCAAGTAACTTTATTGCTGCCCTATTTACCATCTCATTAGGATCTATTTCCTTTGTTATTTTTTTTAATTTTCGGTTTCAATTCTCTCTCTCCCACCCCTCCCTCACCCATTAAGAAGGCAAGAAATATGATAACCCTTATACATATGAAATCATGTAAAACATTTCCATATTTGCCATGTTATGAAATAAAATAAAAAGAAAAAAAATAAAGTGAAAGGAAATTTCCTACAATCTTCTCTCAGTTCATCAGTTCTTTCTTTGGAGGTGGATAGTATTTTTCATTATTGAATTGTTGTGGATCACTATTTGTTTATTTTCATTATAACGTTGCTGTTATTATGTACAATGTTCTCCTGATTTTGCTCACTTCACTTTGAATCAGGTCATATAAAACGTTCTAGGCTTTTCCTGAAACTATACACACCTTCATTTCTTATAACATAATAGTATTCCCTCAAATCATATACCATAAAATTTTCAACCATTTTCCAATTGATAGACAGCCCTTCAGTTTCCAATTTTTTTGCTACCACAAGAGCTGCTATAAATAATTTTGTACATATGTGTCCTTTTCCTTTTTCTTTGATCTTTTTGGGGTACAGAATTAATAGTGGCATTACTGGGTCAAAGGGTATGTTTTGTTTTCTAACCCTTTTGACCTGCTTCCAAATTGTTCTCCAGAATGGCTGGAGCAGTTCACAACATTACCAACAATTCCTTAGTGTACCTACTTTCCTACAACCTCTCACAAATTTGTCATTTTTCTTTCCTGTCAAGTTAGCCAATTTGAGGAGTATAAAGCAGTACCTCAAAGTTTTTTTAAATTTGCATTTCTCTATTATTTCCTTAGGACATTTATTCAAATATTATTGATAGCTGTGATTTCTTCTGAATACTACCTGTTCATATTTTTTGACTATCAATTGGGGAATGACACTTATCCATATGAATTTGACTCAGTTCCCTGAATAAATGAAAATTAGTCCTTTATCAAAGAAACTTACTGTAAAAAAGTCTACTTCTTTTAGAAAATGATGCCTGCATCAAAACAGGCACAGGCTGAATCAAAGAGTGTGGAATGATAAGACACGAGCCAGTCAGGTTCTGTCATAGCAGTTCCAATTTATGGATCAGAGAGCAGGGTTTATATAATGAATGTAAAGCAATCATCTCTTAGGTTTCCATGAGAAAATGTTTAATGTCCTTGTTCATTTACATACATCTGTATGTTTTAAAGTCTTTGTTCACTTATGTACATCCATATGTTTTAATGTCCTTGTTCCCTTGCATGCATCTACATCTGGGTCACTGTTCATTTATCACTTCCTAAACTCCTGCAAGTCAAGAAGAGATGGTGAGCCAATCTTAAGACATAATATAGGCTTCACAAGGAGCTGGCTTGGGAGAAATCCTGTACCAGACTCTTCTCATGTAAGGACTGGGTAAGAAACTGGCCCTCAACAAGAAAGTTTAGTAATGAATTAATGGGTCTGAAGATTTTTACTTTTACAGCCTGAATTTTGGGAGTAATTAGCAAGCTGACCACAGTACAATATTGCTGTTCCCTTGTACAGTGTTCTGGTTTTGTTCACTTCACTTCATGTCAGTTCTTATAAGTCTTCCCAGGTTTCCTCCAAAACCATCGCTTTCATCATTTCTTATCGCCCAATAATATACTATCACACTCATATGCCACAACAGGTATAATTATTTCCCTATTGGTGGACATCCCTTCAATTTCCATGTATGGATGTATGTATGAGTTATTTGTGTACCCCTGACTCACATCTTTCTACTCTCTGTTCTACGGCTATCCATTTAGGCCTCAATAACAACTCTCTGAACCCAGCTTCTTCTGATATAAAGCCTGTTTTCTCCCCACTTACTCTCTACACTACTGTACCTTATATCAGTTAGATAAAAACAAGAAAGGAGTAATATAATACTAGAAATAATTGTGAATATGGGGTTCAAATAATATATATTACATATAACACCTATACATAAGTGTAATCTAGAAAGATACATTATTTTAAAGGACCAATATCTAAAAACAGGATATGGCAGCCACAGGACCCTTTATCTTGCCATTTCTGACCAAACCATATGGTTCTTGGTTAAAAGACATTCAAATTAATATTGAACTTGAAGTGAAATTTGCTTCTTTTGCCAGAGGATATTCTGTGAGCAAAAAATCTCATTATATTTAAGTGTGTAGTTTTATTACAAAACTCTCTGGCAGTGCCCTCTAACATTTCTGACATCAATGGCAAAGACTGAGCAAATGGGCTCATAATCCCCAATCTTGCTGTAACACTTACCATTTTAGAGTCAGATTAATTTCAATAATACCCAAGAGACAGCAGTATGCCACTTGAAAGTTCAATATATGATTATCTTTACTTTCTGCTGAAATTGAACGATATAAAAGTGATGCTAATGAGGCAGTTTGTTTATTTTCTTATTTATATTGTGCCATCAGCATGTGGTTCTCACATCTTTCCATTTAGAACATCATACTGTACTCTAGAGACCATCATAGACAACATAGGGAGAAATCATTTAGGCAATTAGGGAGGTTAAAAAAAACCTTAGAATTTTTATTAGTCAACATGTATAAACTTCCTCCCTCTCCCCACCAATTCTTTTAAAATACCTCCAAAAACCATAACACCTTAACATACCTCACACATTAAAATAGCCTTGCAACTTGAATTAAGGAAAAGAAAACAGACAAAATCCAGGTGGTGGTAGTTTCTTTTACACAGAAAACAAAGGGTTTATCCTGAATTCTAACAAATAAACATCTCTCTTACTTAGATTTTCAGTGCTCTTTAATCGCATTGAGTTATGGCTTATAAATATTATCATCTTTAAGAAAAGAAAGATATGAGAATACCATCTCAGTCATCAGGAGATTAAATTGTCCTGAGAGTAGTTTCTGTATGAAATGAGAGGCCTTGTGATATAATAGTATTGTTAGACTGGAGCCAGAAGACCTGGTTTCTAATATGGAATCTCATCTTTAACAACTGTGAGTTTGGGTCAGTTGCTTTCCTGAGCCTTAGCTTCTAATGGGTAAAGTGGGAATCATAGTACTTGGCCTAACTACTTCACAGTCTTGTGGAAACAACAACAGCAAAGAGCTAGTCATTATATAAACTTTGAATTTTGTGAAGTATTTGAGATGTGATAACTCATTTGATTCTCACAATAACCCTGGGAGGTTGGTGCTATTAGTACTCCCATTTCACAGATGAGGAGACTGAAGCATAGAAAGGTTAAGTACCATGCCTAGGGTCACATAGTTGTGTGCCTGAGGTAGGAGTCAAACTCAGGCCTTCCTGATTCCAAGTCTCATGCTCTATCAACTCTACCACCTTTCTGCCATGTGGAAAAAAAAGATAAACCTTAAAATATTATGTAAGTATGTATAATCATTAAGAGAACTTTACTGTGTTTTAATCCTTTGGAAATTGGCTCTACTCCCCAAAAGAGCTATCTTTGAATTCCTGCAGAACTTATTGTCCTTTCACACTTAATCATATACAATCTGGTATAACCATTTGCCTGTTTTGCTAGTGTACATTTTTTTAAAGTGAAATCATAAACTCTTTGACTTATTTGATGGCCAATTCTGTCTCATTTTTTGTATTTCCCATAGCACCTAGAAAAACAATAAGCACACAGTAGGTGTTTAATAAATAGCTGTAAAATTGAAATGGTTTCCTAACTTTCAAATTATTAAATTTTAACTTAAACACCACATTCTATTCACTAGTTATTCCAAATAACAGAGCATATACTACAATTTGGTATTGAGTACAAAGTGAAAAAATTTGTTTTTGTTTTTGTTTTGTCTAACAGTTATATGAAATACTTTAATTTTGTGTAACATGTTTATTTCAAACAACATACCTCCTTTAATAAGTCCATTTGCAGAATTTTGTAATGCATAATAAAAATGCCAAATGACTTCATAAGAACCATCTGTGGAACCAATCATCTCTAGCAATGAATGAGCTCAGTTTAAAGATAACCAGAGAGGGAGGTAACCTCAGGGGATCAGATGGTTTTTGTATAGAAGTAGCTCTAAAAAGAAAATGTGTCCAGCTCAACTTAATAAGGCTAGATCCAAAAACAATTTATAAAATAGCAGACATTTGGAAGCCATGAAGGGTTATAAAGACAAGATGAAAAATAGTTCCTGTCCTTAAGAGGTTTATATTCTCCTGGAGAGACTAAACAAGTACACATATGCACAAAATCAAAATTATGCACAGAGAATTACTATCTTAGGCAACAATTCTTAATGTTTTATTTTTGTGAATATGTATGTCTATGTATGCATGTAAATATATGTATATATTTGTGTGTGTGTGTGTGTGTGTGTTGAAAGTCTGGTGAAGCCTATGGATCCTTTCTCAGAATAGTGATTTAAAATGAATAAAATAAAATTCATGGAATTACAATAGACACTATATCTAAATAAATTATTCAAACAGTCAAAAAAAAGTCATAGACTACAAATTAAGAATCTCTTTTTCAAGAGATCCCCTCCATTGAAAGCTGAGCTGAGCCTTGAAAAAGCAGATTACAAAGGGGAGAAGTGAGAACCATAAAGGCAATAATTTGTATATGAGGGGTGGCCAGGTGGCTCAGCGAGTAAGAGCACTGACTCCCATGTTGGGATGACCTGGAGATCCAATCTGGGCTCAGATACTCAGCACCACACCCAGAAATAACTGGCTGTGCAACCTTGAGCAAGTTACTTAACTCTGATTGCTTATACAAAAAAATAATAATTTGTATATAAGTGAAGAGGTAAGAGATAGATTCTTTGGGCAACAACAAGTGGTATAGTTTATTCTACATGTAAAATACATGAGAGGAAAGGAATAGAAAATCAATTTGGAAAAGTAAGCTGTAGACATATTGTTTAAATTTTAAACTGGGGCATTTGTATTTAATCCTAGAAATAATAGTGGGCCAAGGAAGTTTCTTGAGAATAGAGTACATGATAACACTTAATATATAAGGAGATTATTTTGGAAGCTATGTGGAAGATGGATTGGAAAGGGGATGACACAGTAAACAATTAAGAGACTACTGCAATAGCCCATGTGAAAAGTGGGAAGGGTCTAAAGTAGAGGCTGGTCAAGTAAGTAGAGAGGAGAGGATAGATAGATGAATCAATGGATTGATGCATTGATTTTTGGATGGGAGAGTATAGAAAGCCAAACTAATAAGGCTTAGCAACTGCTTAAAAATAAAGAATAAGGTGAAATGAAATGTCAGAGACATCTCAGAGTCTTTGAACCTAGTTTAGTGGAAGTGTGATAAAGACATTACATGTGCAGGTGTGTAATGTTGGCTAAAAGATACTGTAATTCTATAATCTCTGTGGGAGGGATCAATAAAGACAGTGTTGTAGGTAAAGTATAAGAAGAAGCAGAAATAGGAATGAGGACAATTCTGTTTTATGCCTAAACTTTTTTGACATCTAGATAAGAATGTCTAGCATACATTTGGTGGTGAGGAATGGACATTCAGGAAAGAGATGAGGGATGGCTATACAGATGTGAGGATCATCTGCATAGAGACATGTGAAACCATAAGAGCTGAAAACATCAACATGACTGAAGGTGTGGAAACAGGAGGAAGCCAATGACAGAGTTTTGAAGGTGAAATAACGCTGATAAGGATCTAACATAGGAGTAGTCAGCGGGGTAAGAAGAGCATTAAGAAAGAGCTATGTAATGAAAGACAAAGAAATGAGATTATTTGGAAGAAGATGGTCCAAAGAATGTGAACTGAGAAAAAGGAATATGATATAAATAATCCTTTTCTTAATCCTCATCCTTCTTCTGATAATATTAACATAGTAATATTTATAATTAATGTTTAATATATGTTTCTTGCCTGATTGGGGGGAAATTATTGTCATTGCTTCTGACTGCCATTCACTTCTTGCAATCTGGTTTTCAATCTTTTTTCCTTGGCTGAAAGTTTGAAAACCAGATTGTAAGAAGAGAATGTCAGACAGAAGCAATGAGAATATTTTTCCCAGTCAGTCAATAAGCACTTATTAAACAGCTATTATATCCCAGGTACTCTGCTAAGAGATGATGGGGTCTCTGAAAAGTCTTTCACTTGGGTAAAAAAAAAATCAGCTTCTTACATATAAGTGACATGGTTAGATAATAGTTGCTCTGAAAAAGATCCAGTGATATTAGCAGACTACAAGCGCAACATGACTCAGCAATTTGGTGTGGCAGCCAAAACTGCTAATAAAATCTTGGACTGCATTAAGAGAAATAGCTTCCAGGAATAGGCACGGTCTGCCTACTATATTCAGTCTTTGTCAGACCTCATCTGCACTATTACGATCTGCTCTGAGTAATAAAATTTAAATTGGAGATTGTCCAGAGAGGGGCAACCAGGATGCTGAAGGTTGGGACTTAAATATGCCATATGAGAATTGGTTGAAAAAAGTGGATTTTTTTTAATTTTGAGAAAAGACATTCCAGCAAGGACAGGACAAATGTTTTCAAGTATTTGAAGAATGTTGATGTGGAAAATGGATTAGACTAGTTCTGTTTGACCTATCAGAACCAAGATCAAAGTATGGAAGTTGTTGAAAGAAAAACTTCCTAATTATTAATGCTGTCCCAGAGTGGAATGGGTCATCTTGAGAGGAGGTCATTTTCCCTTCTTAGAGGTATTGGAGTTGAGACTATATTCCTTATTACACATTACAGTGCTATACTTTTGCAGAGATTGTGACAAGATGGTAGAAGAAGACAGAGAGAGCAACAAAAATCACAAAAGTATTTCACTATCAAGTAGAATTTGACTATTGGTACTAAAAATCAGAATCCCTTTCTATTGACCAGTAAATAGAAATACAGCAGGAGGAACTGAATGGTATAAACATTTATATTTTTATTATAAACAGCAACAGAAAAAAAGAAAAAAAATTCATTACTTTATCGAAAGGATGGCTCACAGGGTCTCCTTTGAGAATCAAGGAAAGAGGTTGGTAGAGTATTCTCATGGACCAAAAGGCATATGATTTCATGACCTGTCTGTCTTCTCTTCCTACTGGGATAGTGATGTGGTTTTGTAAAAAGATAACCAAAAAGTTATTTGCAATTCAACAACAACCTGTTGTAGTGGATAATGATATAGAAAAAAAATTAGAATTTTCATATTAAAGCAACATATATTTTGATACACAGTATTTTGAAGGTAAAGGTAGTAGTAAAAAGCAAGGACAGCATGAAATAATCTGGGAAACATGGAGCAGGGGAAAAAAAAAGGAATGAGAGGCCAAAAACTTGTATGCGATAATAAATCTTCATAGCTATATGTAATGGTACTGGAATTTGAAGATCCCCTTGTATTGGCAAGCTAACATGTACTTAGTACTGGGTTACAGGTTAAGTGTTAAGACCCAGAGCTTGTGAACCCCACAGTGGGATGGACTTGTTGATGTGGCAGAATTGGGCTAAACAGGGATGAGCTGGTGTCATGTATAGGGAAAAGCCCAAGCTGAGAGAGGCCAGAATTTCTGGAAGCAGCATTGTGGAGGCAGAGCAGCTACTGCTAGAGAGAGAGAGAGAGACCTAATGGGAACAAGAATTGCTGAGTGAGAAAGAGAGAACTGCTGGGAGCCAGAATTGCTGAGAGACAGAGAACTGCCAAGGTCTTGAGGACTTCTGAGGGCCAGCCAGAGCTTCTGAGAACTGAGGAAGTATGACTGTGATGCCGGTACTTTGTGTGTCTATTTTGATGTTACTTTGTCAGATTCATTTGTTGATAGATGCCTCAGACCTTGTTGTTGAGTCTATGTTGTTTTCACAGGCAGAAAGTGAATTGATGAGGATATCAGCAATGTGGATGAATGTTATTGTGGCTTTGTTAAGCTTTGTCTTCCCAGGAGCAGAAACTGTGGGAAGGGGAACCATGGAAGCTGATAGCCAGCCTTGATTCAAGATGAAAAGACCTCTCCTTGGGTATTTAATGCTGACTGATGATATTGTAATTTAGTTGTGACCTAGGGGTAGTAAACTTTTGACCTTTGTACTTTGTGATTGACTAAATGAATGTACTTTGTTTAAGAAGGAAGACTTTTTGACTGAAGAGATTAAGATGGTGTGACCTAGGGGTGGACTTTTTAATTGACTAAATGAATGCACCTTGTTCAAAAGAGAACTTTAACATTTGTACTATGCGATTGAATTGAGGACTTACTAAATGATTGAGTTACTAAATGAATGTACTTTGTTTAAAACTATGTGACCATTTTGGTGAAAACTACATGGCCATTTTAGTGTTAAGGTGTTGAGTTGTGACATGGTGAGTGCTGTGTTTTGATTTACTGTGTGAATGTTTTGCTTTAATTTGTTATTGAATAAATGGAGAATTCACTGTGCTGTGTAATCAGAATTTTGAAAGCTGTTCACAGCAGAAGTCCTCTGGAAAGCTGCTCATGCTTGGCTTTATACTATATATCATGGATATTATTTGTGAGAAGGAATTATAATGTACTGTAACTGGAAAGCATCAAATAACATCATGTGTTTATATGCATGTGTGCATACATGCATATACATTTACACACACATATACATAAATATGTATGCATAGCATTGTGTGTATATATACATTTACATATATGTATAGGCACATGTATGCATATATAGTATGTGTGTGTAATATTTTATTCAATAAACATTGGCTTAAAAACCCCTCCAAAAGGTTTATTCCATTCATATGTTAATATTATTATTTGAAAATTAATTCAACAAAGACAACATTTTTTTGTAATTGTCTAATCATTTCCTCCTATTTGCACTTCCATCACTGTTTATATTGTTTTTTTGTTTTTGTTTTTTGCTTTCTGGAGGGCAATTGGGGTTAAGTGAATTGCCCAAAGTCACGTGGCTAGTAAGTGTGTTAAGTGTCTGAGGTCATATTTGAACTCAGGTCCTCCTTACTCTAGGCCCAGTGCTCTATTCACTGCACCACCTAGCTGTCCCATTTTATTTTGCTTTTTGTAGGGATATTGGGGTTAAGCTTACTTGCCCAAGGTCACATGGCTAGTAACTGCCAAGTGTGTGAAGATAGATTCAAATTCAGGTCCTCCCAACTCCAGGGCCAGTGCTCCACTTACTTCGCCACCCAGTGGCCCCATATACTGTTTACACTGTTGTCATATTTTTTTTTTTTTACCTATTTGCCTTCCATGTGTGAAACACTCAATTACCAAAAGCTAGCATTTCATGGCACATAATATCTTCTCCTCCTTTCTATCTCTACTAGAAAGAATTTAAACCTGGGCTATTAAAACCTTTTTTCCATTGAATTATGTGCTATCAATTTCCCCATAAGACACAAATGTTTCATGCATAATAGCAGTTCAATAATTTGGTGCCCTTCCTCTCCCAGCAAAGTTTTAACTTAGAAATGACATTGTGCTGTGCAGTTGATACTGGATTCTTAAGGTTTATGTCAGTTGAGTGCAATTTCAGAGAGATCCTACCAATCTGTTGAGGCTTATGGTAGACATATGCATATGCTCTCCAAGGACTTATTTAGTGAAGTTCAAAGAGGTTTATAAACAAGATACTGAATGTAATTCTTCCTGGTCAGAATAATTCACAAATAATGTCAATTTAGATGATAAAGGGTTATAATCTTTTGTATGGGAAAAAAAATCCTTATTTTGGGAAAAAAAAGCCTTTTTTCATTCATTCATTCATTCAATCAGAAACATTTATTAAGTTCCTGTTAAGTATCTGGAACTGTCATGCACTGAAAATACTACTACCACCACCACCCCTGAAAAAAAAAAAGTAAATGCTTGCCATAAGGGACATTGCACACGTGTGCATGCGCACACACACATACACATTAAATACAAAGTTATTTGGGGAAATTCTATCATCTGACAGGATCCAGAAAAGTTTCATGGAGGATATGAGACACTCAAGGTTTTAAAGGAAACTAGTAGTCATACCACTCTAAGGGCTTTCCTTATTTAGACTTTAACAAAATTATAGGACATAAGGGTGAAGGTAGAGATAAGAAATATAAAATGAACCCCTTTCAGAAGAAAATGAAGCATTCAAATGTAATTCAATGACACTTTTTAACTTGCCCCAGAGTACAGAATGCTTCAGTACTTCAGTCCTATTTTCCTAAGACCCTAACAAGCATCTGGGAAATCTATCTCACTAGTCATCATAAACAGTAGATGACCCAGTCCTTGACTAAGATGATTGCTGACTTATTGAGATGCTGAGTGAGTCAAGGAGTAGAGTTTTCTATCCACCTTAAGCCAAAGATTTATGAAAGATCACAATAGCACTTTTTCTGAAGTGAATACCATAGTGCCTCACCAGAAAGAGTCATAAGCTAAAGTTGGTAAATACTCTACCTGATCATAAAAGTATGAACCCAGAGTGTCCAGTATATTAATCTATGCAGAAGAGATGACACTTTCTATTAATAGCCAGCCTAGAGGCCAAACAACCTACTAGGCTAGCCTGGAAGTAGTTAACTATAGTCTAAGGAATTTACCTGGCACTGGTAAGTGTCTGGTGGCTGAATTACCTGCCCAGTCAAACCCAGCATCAGCCATGCCAAGTGACAAACTAGTCCATCAGCTTTCTTCTTCATAAGACTTCTACCCTATGAAACAGTGATCCTTCTAATTAATGAAATTTAACTTCTGGATTTTTTTTCACATTCCTGTTCTCCTCAACTACACAATGTAGTATAGCATAAAGGAAACAAAGACCTTGGTTGAATTCTAGCCTTTGGCAATGGTAGCTGTTGCCTTTGGGCAGATTTAGTCTTAGATTTCTGATCTGTGTAATGGAAATTATGACATTCATTTTACTGATGTTACAGGGTAGTGTTGTTGTGAGAATAAAAGCAATTTCCTCAGTCTAGCCCTATACCATAACAATATATGAACAAGAGTCCTGGAGTCTCTAGAGGCAGCTAGATCACTGGGTCTGGAGTCAGAAAGACCTAAGTTTACATGTAGTCTCAGACACATACTAGTGGAATAGCTCTGAGAAAGTCACTTAATCACTATTTGCCTCAGTTTCCTCAACTGTAAAATGGGAATAATAACAGAGCCTACCTTGAAGGTTGTTTTGAGGATCAAAATGAGATGATATTTGTGAAATACTTATACTTAGCACAGTGTTGGGCATATAGTATACTCTATATAAATACTTCTTTCTTTTCTTTACTATGTCCAGTAGAGTGACTCACTCCTTACTGATGCCAGAATCTGCAGTTATCTTCCTGAAGATGATCCAAAGAGAAAGAGGATATTGATATGTTGTAGTTTTAAAGTTGTGAGTTTGGGGCAGCTAGGAGGCACAGTGAATAGAGCACCAGCCCTGGAGTCAGGAGGACCTGGGTTCGGATCTGGCCTCAGACACTTAACACAAAAACTAGCCGTGTGACCTTGGGCAAGTCACTTAACCCTAGTTGCCCTCCAAAAAAAAAAGGCAAAAATACACCATAAAGTTGTGAGTTGTCTTGGCCACTTGCTTTGCCTATCCCTGTGTTTCACTAACATTGTACTTTAGGTTGATACCATTCCCACTCCCCCTCACACACACATATTTACACGCTCTGTGCTTATTGGTAGAAAACTATGTGACAGGTATTTTTTTTGGAGGTGAGGGAGTTGTAACTATTTTTCATGTCATTTTGAGTAAAAGACTTTGCCAAACCAAAGTTTTCCTGCTGATCTTTAATGGGGAGTCATGAACTACTTTGTTAGAAATAGAGTAAACCAGGGGTGACTAGGTGGTGCAATGAATAGAGCACCAGCCCTGAAGTCAGGAGGACCTGAGTTCAAATCCAGCCTCAGACACTTAATATTTACTAGCCATGTGACCTTGGGCAAGTTACTTAACCCCAGTTGCCCAGCCGTCCCCCTTCCAAAAAGCAGCAAAAAATAATTATAATAACAAAAAAGAAATATGGTAAACCATAGAATTAACTGTATAATCTGAGACAGCAGCTCTGAGTATCCACCCTGACAGCACTAATGTGAATTGGAGGAGTGTGCTTGGAGTAGATGCTGCACTAAAAGTGAAGTTGAGATGCACAACTATGTGTGGAAGACAGTCTTCACAGACAGAGAGAGGAGATGAAATGTCACGTGTACTTTTTTTTTTAGTTATGATCATCTAATACCTAGGAAAGTTCTGCATATTATTTATTTATTCAAATAAGAAACACTGGTGTGGAGGTTAACTTTATATGACCTTGGTTTTGCTTCATTATAAAACTAATGAATGAGCTTGCCAGTTAAAATTGACTAAACTCTTAATATAGAGTTTCCAACACTTAACTTTTAAAATTAGATCATCATGCCTTGGATAAGAGCATAGTCACATGGATAGAAAAACTGGCAGCAAGGCTGTAAACAAAAGATAAGGATAAATGGCAGTGCCTCCAGGAACAGGAAGGTGTCTAGCACAATTCCTAAGAGATTAGTATTTGGTCTATTCTTGTTAACATCTTTATTAATGATCTGGGAGAGTGGATTCACAGCTTGTTAATGTAGTCTGCAGATGATACTGGAGTGGGAGGTGTTGCAAACATCAGTAACAGGGTAGAAACAACAGCCACCAATTTAAAGTAAAAAAAAAAAACACCTGATAAATCAAAAGGAGGGAATGAAAAAAAATAATTTCAATTTTGAAAATGAGTGGAGGACCCAGAGGAAAAAAAAGCAGGACCAAAATTGTCTTAGGAATGATTATGCTCCAAACATTTGTGAATGGTTAAGTTTGTTATGAAATAATTCACCTTCTTAGTTTTCTTTTTCACAAGGTTTTCACCCTAGGGAACAGTGATATTAGTGAGTAATTAAATTTAACTTCAGTATTCTTTTTCACACTCCAGTTTTATTCTCCTTGATAAGGCAAGATAGTATAGCAGAAAGGAAACAGAAGACCTGGGTTCAAATCTAGACTTTGAAAATGGTATTTGCTGTCCTCAGGCAGAATGAAGTCTCCGATTTCTCGTTTGTAAAATGGGGATAATTATATGCATTTTACTGATGTTACAGGGTTGTTGTGAGAACAAAAGCATAAAACTGTATGGGGAATGTCTTTGGAAATAGTAATGCTATACAAATAGAAATATAACATAAATGTCTTGAAGGCAAGGATTATTTTATTTTTATCTTTTTACCCCCAACACCTAGCCCAGTTCCCCGCACATAGTAGGCATTTTAAAAATGCTTGTTGAGTGATTGGTATTGTACAAAACCATATGACTATTTTGACTATGAAATAATGTTGGTGAATAGTCTTTGTGGATTACAATTCACCCCTTTCCAAACAGTCCTGCTATTCATAAGGCAAGACAAGTCCAGACCTTAAACAAAATACTTTCAGCTAAACTATAATAAGCTAAGTCCTAGATGTGGTAAATCTCTAGGTTTACACTTTTAAACCTCAGATTGGGTCAGCCTTGGTGGCCTTTGGGAAAGCTGTGTTAACACATCCCCTTTCTCCCTACCCCTACAAATATTTTGCTGTTTGGAGCGTGCCTAAGATGACTGCTGGAGAAGATTTGGCTCTTGTTGCAATCCTTATTGATACCTAAAGTCAACCCAGACGTGACAAAATAGAAAAATTCATTATACTTAACACCTGATTTTGCCCTCAAAATCCAAATTAATCATGGAGCTTAGTGTAGTTGGAGGTGGATATAAAAAGGAAGGTACTGACAATCCATTCATAGGCACCTCCCTCCTCTACGTGATTTTAAAAATGTATTATTTATCAGGAGATATTTTCCTTATGCAGATAATCACTATATTGTGCTTCCATTGAATATAGTCTTATTATTCCCCTTTCCCCACATTTTCACCATCATAAAACAGATCTTATTTAAAAATTATGAAATTGATTTTTTTCTAATAGTGAAAGAGAACACTTTTGTGTTGAATGGAGTTACTTAATATTCTTGCACTTGCTCCCCGTCTGTCTTACACTTTCAGTCTGGCCATTGCAACATGCATGGGAACAACATGGCTCGCTCTGATCTTACTATCTGAAGTTTAAGATCAGGCCATTAAGCAAAGTTGTCCCATAAAATCAATGCCACTGTTTTCAAATTAATGACCTGAATAATACTTCTTGAACTAGCCTTGTTAATGAGAATTTAAGTACATAAAGGAAATGTTCAATTAATCTGATATTCTTTGTGTTTGGTGTATGTTTCCCCTGAAACTTTGGGATTCATTTAGAAAAGACTTGTTCTTGGGAACAGAATCAAAATCCTTCCTTGGAAGGAAAAGTTTCATGTTTATTTAATCTTATACTCCATGTAGTCTTATCCCATGTGAATGTTAATATCTTAAAGCTAAATAATATAAATTTATTTATTCAAATGGTGATATAAGTAATTCTACTTTTAAGAAATTATTGGACATTTCTTTTAATGTGTTTTCAGTGGAAAAGACAACTAGCTGTATTTGCTGTCAGGGGATTCTGGGTTCAAATCCTACCTGCCTTTGGAATCATGGACAAGTTATTTGACTACATTTGGGCCTCAGTTTCCTCTTCCATAAAATAAGAGGTTTGGAGTCAATGACCTCTACGTTTGCTTTCAGCTTTAAACCTATGTTTCTATGACAAAATGATTTGCTAATTTTTGTTACAATATTGAATCCTAGAATTCAAAGTAAGCTCAGAGGATATCTAGTCCGATCTGAATCATGACTTCACCTTTAATGTCACCTACCCTTCTTCACTTGAAGACATCTGGTAATAAGAAACCTATAAGCTCTCTTAATCAGCACATTCCATTTCTAAACAGCTCCATTTAATTTTGTCTTTTTTATATTAAACTGGAATTTTTCCACTTCTGTCCCAACAGAATAATTCTAATCTCTCTCTATACAACCCTTCAGATAGTCACTATTTTATTCCCTCAACCCCCCCCTCCCCCACACACATTTTCTTTTATCAGGGGCAAATATCTCATTTTTGTCATGGCCTTCTCTTTAAATTAGAAATTCTGAGATGAACTAGTCAATCAAAAGGTGAAGTCTCAGAATTGGAGAGTACTTTAAAATGTTGTCCAAGGGCTTAGTGAGCTTCCAATGTGGAGAGGATTCAATGGCTTAATAAAGTTCTATAGAGATGAGTCAACATTACAACCTGGGAACGAATAAAGACACTTTGGCTTTGAATCTTCTTTTTAAATTGAAGATCCAGAGGGAGCTAGACAATCAGAAAGTATGGCTTCAGAAGTAGAAAGTACTTCCAATGTGAGGAGTACTCTAAGAGCAGAATGCATGGAAAGCTTTCTCATTCTCTAGGATGCATTACTGATTCATTTCTACAGGACTTTCTTTTCCAGACCACCATGCATTACATCCTTCCTCACCTCTCCTCATTGCTACCATTAGAATGCAAGCTCTTTGAGGGCTCCTTTATTTCTATGTCTATTTGTATTCTGAAAGATCAGCATAGTGCCTGAAACATAGTAAGTGCTTAATTGTTTTTCCTCCTTCATTCTAAAAGAGAACCAATGACATCACAGGGTGATATCTTGAAATACTTGTGAATTAGATTTAAGTGAGGCAGAGCTGTGAAAAGTTATCAGCCTCACTCTCACCTCCACAGTCATCAGAAACCAGTGGCAACAAAAAAGGCAAGAGGACTAGTGATGGTGCAGTCCTTTAAGACCTTATAATCTAATGGGATGCAAAGATGACACAAAATTGAAAAGGGAGGTAGAGTGAAGATACCTAGTGCAGGAACAAGGTGGAGAAGCCAACAAAGTCCAAAATCAGTCCTGCCAAAGAAATTCAAAATTAGTGCAGAGATGATATTATGAGATCTTAGTCCAGTACCCCTCCTTAAATTGAATTAATAGTTCAACCCTCCACTTAGAGTGTCAGAGGGTGCTGAAGAAGTGTGAGTAACAAGGCTGATTGGATCTTGCAAGATGATGACATTTCCCAGTTTTGAGTTTATTGAGGGCATGATAGAGAAATGAAAGAAGTCCAGCATTAGTGATAAGGATATCATCTTTTCTAAGTTTTAAAGTTTCATATTTGTTTTCTTGAATTCTTAATCTCATAGGTATCAGAATTTCTTTTCCCTTTTTCTATCGGATACAATTTGAAAATTCTTATAATCTATCCATTCTCATTTCTCCAGGTTAGTTGTTTTTTTTCTAGAGATTTCCCCTCATTTTTATTTGCCCCATAATATGATACATTCCACTGGGGCTTCATTATTGTTTATTAATATCTTTTATTTTTTAGTATTTTTTTCATCAGGGTTCTTTTTTAATGAATTTGTGAGTTGTATTCCCTCCCCCCCCCAACCCCTAAATTGTACCATTCTTTGATTATTTTACCTTTTAGGGTGGCTGAAGGATTACATGAAATAATTCACTTGCAAAGCACTACTATTAAGTACAATAGAAAGTTATTATTAGTATTATTATTGGCATTTTGCAATTGGTTTGAGATGGTGAAGGAGAAGTGGGATTAATCATGACTGCTCATTTTATTTGAATTTTACTATTGATTTCTTTAACCAAAGCACATGGTTTTACATTTATCCTTACTATCATTCTTCTTAGATATGATCCAAGGTTATCCAGATGTACTTGTATCTTGACATCCTTTATAGTTTCCCATTATCTGCTCTAATCCTGTGATCATAGAATGCCTTCCAGATAGTGGCCCATTTTTGTATCCTTTGATTGTAAGATGGATCAACATCACCCTGGTATTTAATTAGCATAAATTTTAGTCATGACAATTTCATATGGAATAAAAGCTTTAATTAGCTATTGGGGACTATTTTCCATATTAATTAGATTAATTTAATTTAATTAGTGAGTTTCCTATGTGTCTCCTATGTCTTCCTATGAAATCTCATTTATGCTAATTAAATAAAATGTTGTTGAAAATTTCATTAATTTCATTTCTTGAAAATATACATAGTTAATGAGATTTACTATGTATCCAGACTTTAGGGACACCCTGTTGAGCAAGAGAGAAAAAAGAAAACATTTCATATCATGCCATGTCAATAATTCACCAATTTGTGTGTCATCAACTGTTATAAGCAACAGGGCTTTACAAAAAAGGGCAAAAAGCCGCTGACCACAGGGAACTCAGAGTCTAATGGAGAAGACAGCATGAAAACAGATATGCATAAACAATATATGTACTGGAAAAAAAATATAAACAATCAGTAGATGTAAGTCTTTGCATTAAGGGGGATCAGGAAAGACTTCTTGTATATGGTTGGATTTTTAGCTAGAACTTGAAGGAAGAAAAGGAAGTCAAGAGATCGAGCTAAATAGAAAGAGAATTCCAGGCAATGGAAACAGCCAATGACTCTATGTACAGAGCTGGGAGATAGAGTTTCTTATGTGAGGAATAGCAAAGGAGGCCATTGTCACTGGATCCAAAGTATGTGGAGGCAATAGTATGTAAGAAGACTGAAAAGGTAGAAAGGGCCAGATGATAAAGGACTTTAAATGTTAAACAGAGTTTTATATTTAATCCTGGAGGTGATAGGAAGTCACTGGAGTTTCCTGCTTAGGGGATGGCATGCTATAGTTAGATAAACAAGAAATGAATAACTAAATACGAATAAAGGACACGTTTAGATTGTTTAGAGAGGAGCAAAAGTTAATTATGAGTAACTGATTAGGTTCCAAGTGATTTTTTTTATTCTAAATAATTTTGAACATATATTGCCATATTCTTTTTCCCTATTCCCAAAAGAATAAAGGTCAGAACTTTGCTGGGGATAGGGAAGGGGGAAATGGGGTACATAAGGGAGTTTGTTGCAGAAAGAAGACTGAAGCAAAGTTAGAACAAAGATCAAGTAAGCTAACATACCTGAATCCTACTTGTCAATCAGATTCATAGATTTAGAGCAGAAGTAAACTTAGGGGCCCTTTAGTCTTATACCCTCATTTTATAGGTAAGGGGACTGAGGCCTGGACTTGATGTCCAATGTCACAAAGGTAGGAAATGACAGCCAAGATGTGAACAAAGGTCCTTTCAGTTCAAAGCCCATACTCTTTCCAGTTATTGTTACTGTTTTTTTTATTGTAACTTTTATTGTTACTGTCATTAATCCTATTCCAGAATCGGGAGGGACTCATCTCAACTTGGGGGATCCTCTGAATGTACCTAATTTAGGGGTTATATCTTCTGACAGAGTTTCCCTAGATAGCACATTTAGGGCCTGGGAAATGTCTCCATAGCAACTGCTATAACCAGAGAATCAAGTCATATCTTTCACTAGCATAGCTTTTAGGAGAAAAGTAATTTTCAGGCTCAGAGGAGCTCAGAAATTGCCAAATGTCCTGATGTGGGTTGTAACCATAACTTAACTATCAAATCAAAGTCACAGCATTCATTTATAATGCGACGAGTGGCAATCAATAGTTGTCTGTTAGACATTTATTTTTGGTTGCTCACATTTCTTTGGATCTTTACATACTTTTTTAACGTTTATTTTAAAGTCAAACTACCAGAAGGCTTGATTCAAGCTGTCATTTGTCAAAAGTGAAGCAATACTTGAAAGGTGAAGAAAAGCAATGCAAAAGACAATTGGGCTATTAATGATACTTACCTGATATTAATGCTCACATTTGACCTACTAATTGTAATTACAAGGATGAGGGGCAGTAAGGTGGAGTTTATAGTCAGGAAGAAATGGGTTCAGGTGTTTCTGACATATTCACAATTCTGTACTGAAAATGGAAATGACCATGGAAAACAGAGTCCAACTTTCAATGCCCTAGGCCAGGGCTTCTTAAACTTCCCACCTGTGACCCCTTCAACACTTCTTAAACTGTGGGTCAGTTTAAGAAGTGCTGCCCTAGGCGATATTGACTATAAATTATAAAAGTGTTATCTATCTGCTTTGGTGGAGATAGTGTTGAGGCTGCAAGTCAAAATTATAAGTGCTGCTAAAATTACAGGTTCTGACAAAAACAAACAATGAAAAAAGAAAGAAAGATAAGGCAAGGCAAAGCAAGGGGAAGAGAAGAAAGGAAAAGGGGGAAAAAAGTTACTCAGTTTCAAGTACCTGAAAACTGTGGCAGATTTTTCATTTGTTGTATTCTTAGTGCCTGGCATGGTGACTTGAAAATAGCAGACTTGAATTGAATTGAATTGAATTTAGCAGACAGCCTCAGTTACTCTGGGGGAAGTTCCATTTAAAAATTGTATGATTTGAATCCTACATGTTTGTTCTCCTAGAATGTAAAATGAAAAGGGATGAGGAGATGAATTGGTGTCCATCCAAAAGAAATGATGAAAAGGAGACTGGATCACATGTCATATTTGAATTGGTTTGGGGATTCCAGAGTGTTTAGCCTGAAGAAAAGAACACATGAGAAGGGTATAATAGAGGCAGAATTTGAACTCAAATTTTTCTGACTCCAAGTTTGCTGCTTTTTCCAGGATACTACTCCATTGACTACAGCTCACTAAGTCAGTACCTGAATCTATTAGCTCTGTGGCTCTGCTAGATAGCACTTGATGTTAATGTTTAAGCTTTCTTGCTTACCTGGGTGACATGTAAATCTCCCTTCTCAGAACTAGTCCATTTTGAGCCCTCTAAGTAGCAAACTGAACTTGAGAATGTAATTACGTGTGAATGATCTGAGTTCAAATTCTGCTTAGGCCATTTATTAGCTGTGTTGCCCTGGGCAAATCATTTCAATTTTTCAACTTGAGTTCCATTTGTAAACTGAAGATAACAATAGCACCTACTTCACAAAGTTGTTATGAAGATCAAATGAGATTAAATATGTGAAGTGTTTCGCAAACCTTGAAATATTAAAATATATTCACTATTTTACAATATATTATTATAAAAAGAAGCCAAGATTTTACTTGGAAAAACATAAATTTAAATTAGAGCAGAGAGTCAAACTTCTGTCTACATGTCAGGGATTTTGATAACTGGGGGCTCAGCGCTATTGTGATTGTATTGAATGCATAATTACATGAAGGGATTTTTTTTTAATTAAAAACTCCACAGAAGAGCAGGAAAGAGTCAAATGAACCTAAAACTGTTCTATTGATTAAGCCTGGGCTAAAATTGAGCTGTTATAACAAGAAGAGTTTGACTAAATTCCAGTCTCTATATATGAAAAGAAGTGACCTGATGGGAGTCAGATAAGTCCTGAGTGAAATTCAGGTCTACACTTTCCAGGAGGAAGGAGAGAGCAACGTTTCTCTGTTACTCTGCAGTGTTATACTAGGAACTGGGGATAAAAAGGTAAAAAAGAAAAGAAACTCCATTGTCCTCAAAGAAGTAGTTATTCTACTGGGGCCATACAACTTGTATACATATAAGTAAATACAAGTTTGCTTGCATCAGGAGAGAACAAGTGAGACAAGGTGGAATGTTCCAGTACCTGAAATGATACCTAAAGTATGATACAGATTATGAAAAGGGGAGGTAAAAAAGCAGTTAATTCTGTACATGGGGGAAGGAGGATGGAAAAGGAATCACTTAGAGGCAAGATGGAATGCCAGGTTTATTTTGGCTATAACTTTGAAGGGGAAATTCTGAAGGGAGTAATATGAAATGTCTGGAAAGGGAGGTTTAAGCATGATTATAGTGAGGTTTTAAATGCCAGACTGAGGAACTTGTATTTTGCACTAGCATCCATGGGAAGTTGCTAAAGATCTTTTCAGTGGGGAAGTAACACCAACAGACCTGTGCCTTGGGAAAAATTATTTTGGCAACTGTGTGAATGGAGGATTGAAAGTGGAATAAGTTGAAAGCAAGATACTACAAATTACTAAATTATTAAAACCACTTTATGTATAGGCTCTGTCTACATCTGATTCACCAGTGAAAATGTATTTTTAAAGTTATTTGAGTAAGGTATAGCATTATTGTAAATATAAATAGAGCAAGGCTGCTTTGGAAAAAAATAAGGTAATTAATGTTTAAATTATTTTAAGATAATGTAAAAGGTCAAGTTGAGAAAGAAAAACATATGGTTGTTTTTGTGAATATAAGACACAATTCCTTCATTAATGCCCTACTCTCATGCCTCATCATAGCTTTGGGTAGACCCTGGATTATCACACACCAGGCCAGAAAAGCATAAGCTCAAACATGTCCTACTGAGTTGGAAAGACTGTGAGGATTGAACCTCACTTTTTTTTTAAATCTGTAAAATGAGGACAGGTAGAGCCAAGAGGGCAGAGAAGCAGGAAGAAGTACAATAAGCTCCCCTTTACTTCCAAAAAAACAAGAACCTGAAGAACAATAACAAGAAAATGAATAAGAAAAAAAGAACAAGAAGCTGAAGAGCAAAAACAAGACCAAGAAGGTAAAGAACAAGAAAAACAAGAACAAAAGGAGGAGGAAGAGGAGAAGGAGGAGAAGAAAGAGAAAAAAGAGTTAAAGGAGGAGGAGGAAGAGGAGGAGGAAGAGGAAGAGAGGAAGAACAACAACAAATAGTTTCATGCCTTGTTTTTATATATAATTGTGAGGTGTGGCTTCTTCAATGAGAGGCTGTCCCTCTGACTCTTCACTGTCCCCTCCTTCCATCTCAATTCCTCTCACTTCCTCACTCAGTTTAAAAATTCCTTGAGTAGAGAACAAAGCCTTTCATTTCAAAATTAATAATAATGTTTCACAAGAAAATAAATCTGAGTAACTTGACACCTCATCTTAAGTTTACTTTAAGGTGTAAATGATAACTGAGGGTTGTATTTTTGTTTTGATTTTTCTCCCTGGAAAGCAGATTTGCATGCAGGTGGAATGGCAGAATTTGAGAAAGAACTGAAGGAAATGAGAGTCTGAAGGGAGAAAAGAATGAGTGTTACAAATGGTGAAAAAGGATAGAGCAGGGCAGGCAGAGCAATGAGAAGGAACCAATTGACCATTTTGTGGGGAGGGAGAATCTACTGAGAAGCCTCCCCCCTGCATTCACGACTTCTCTACTCCTCATAAACACACAAAAAAACTAAAATCCACAGACAAAGCATAAGCTCTTTGTTAAGTACATCCTAGTAAACCTTTTTCTTTGATTTAAACACAATTTCTCTTTTTTTTGCTACACTGGTATCTATAGTACATTCAGGTGACTTTCGTTAACACCATCTTTTACTGGTTAAATTTGCTGCTGTTTCTGATTAGCCTTATTGAATACTAGTCAGTGACTAGTGGGCACACCTAATTTGCTTGTCAGACATATAAAACCAGGAACTTAACATGTTTAGAAACCTTTTTTTTTCTTTTTCTTTTTTGAATCAGATTAGCACTTTGGCACGTAAATGCAATTTGAACGTAGTCTGCATCCTGCATTTTCCTGCTGGTTATCATGTGGTGAGTGTTGTTTGCTCTTCCATTGTTTTTGTCTGGCTCCATTCCTTTCTTGTATGAAGTGCCTCTGGGGGAGTTAGAGGCTGATCTACTACTGGGCTATTTTCTGACAGCATTCCATTTTCTCCCCAAGTCAGCTTGTGATCTTTTGCTATTTCCTTGTAACCCAGTCTCTTTCACATGCCAATCTACATATAAAACTTCTGTGAGTATGCACATGTGTATAAATGAACATCCTCCTGTTGTCTGTACATTCCCTGAAAATCCTGCAATATGTGTGCAGTATCTGGCAATCATAAAAGTTTCCCTTAGATGAAGGTGGAAGGAAAACACTCAGGGTGACCAGAAATCCTAGTCTCAGTGCCAAGTGGATGGGGAGCTAAACTGTAATGAATTGGTGGACTAATGAGCTTCCCCACAGTTAAATGCTTCAATAGCTCCTGGAGGCCAGGAGACTTTCAGCAGTCCTCTTGCCATGTTCAGCTCCAAAAGAGGTCAAAGTGGTTTCTATTTCCAAATGAAAGTTAAAAACCAATCAGACATTGATTGTGGGCAATGCACATGTGTGCTCATAGGGGAAGAAGATCTACCTAGTCTCCGTTTACTCACTCACACATAATAAACACTTAATAAATGCTTTATTGATTCATTCAATCAACAAATATTTAATAAGCATCTCCATGGTTCCATACACTAAAGGTACAAGCACAAAAATGGGGCAATCCCTACTCTCAGTGAGTTTATCTTCTAATGGAAAGGACAATCAGTAAATATAAAGCATATACAGAATACATGTAGAGTTAATAGATACAAACATATACAAAGTAGTTAGATGCAAAGTAGTTTGGAAGAGCACCTCACCTCTGCTGTCACTGCCCTTTGACCCCAAATTAAACTAAAACAAAGGCAACCCAAACCCACAGATATGTCTGACATTCTTTGTTAAGAACATGCTAATAAATCTTTCTCTTTCATTTCAATACACTAGCAATAGCAGTTGGGAGAATCAGGAAAGGGTGCCTGAACTACATCTTAAAGGAAGAGGACTGAAGAATAGTCACTGATGAATGCTTGATCAGAAATATCCCTCTTTTTAAAAATATGTTTATGCTGAAACTGACCTCCCCCAAAGCAGAAAGTAATACAAAGTTTTATAATTATATATTTTTGCTCTTTAAAGCCAGTATAGAAGAAAGGTGCTATATTGCTTAAACCACTCTCAGCCACTGAGATAACTCCTATGTTAGTTAGATACTTTGCTGAATATATGTGTTTATCAGTTTAACAACTCTGCTCTTTGCTATGAATTGTTATCCAATCGTGTCTTTTCAGTGGTTGTTATTCAGGTCATAAGTCTGCATGGAACATGGGCCAGGTGTACATTTTGGGAGTATCTTCAATGGCCATTTCCCTGATATTCTAGCATAATGACCTTAAAATTACTTGAGGCACAGTTCATCTTCACCAAAAAGCCAAGAAAGAACAGTCCAAATTATTTTCACTTGGTCTATTTTTGTTCACTAGAATGTAGATGAAAATTAGTTGTCTTAGTAATAGGAGCAATTTTGCTCAAATGCTGTCTTTGTAATAGAATTAACAAATAAGAGTTGACCTATTGATAGAGAGAAAAATATGAATAGAAGGGCTAAAAATTTACATGCATTGGTTTATTACTAATTTTTGTCATTAATTCAGTCATTTCCACCCCTGAAAATATTTATGGGTAATTTCAGACATGGTATTTTGAACATTTCTCACTTAGATCAACATATGACTCACATAATTTAAAAGCAAATACCCTAGCATAACCAGGATGGCTGCTAGGACAGGTTCTTTGATCTGCTTTTCTAAAGGAAAGCAACTCAAAAGTTGCTAAAAATCTTACTTTAATCAAACATATATATCATACACTTAGTTCAGGGGAAAAAGTCAGCACCCTGAACTTCAGAAAATACAGACAGAAATTACAAGTAGACAAAAAATGCAGACAGAGAAAATAAGACAATTCAACAGACCAACAGACAGGGACTATCTGACTATTAAATACATACATAGTTATCTGAGAGAGAAGCACCAACATCTGGGTTTTCAAAGGCAGGGAGACTCAATGGCTACCTAGAGTCTCATCTGGCCAAATCACACAACTCTTCTTAAAGTGAGCCCCAAAGCAAAACCTCACATCAGGGTATATATAACCTTTTTTGGGGTCAGATGGGATCACAACCTGAGTGACCCACTGCCTAATTACAAAGTTACAAAAGGTGTGGGCCTGTGTGTAAAACAAGCCTTCACTAAGCAAGTTTCTCTTGTTGGGCTTCAAGTAAAGCCCATTAAGGGGCAGGGAAGATCTTCAAATTACCATTACCATTACCATTACCATTAAACATACTTCACAGAGATCCCTATTTGTGTATATCTGTGTGTGTGTGTGTGTGTGCGTGTGTGTGATTTGAGAGATTAGAGAGGCAGTAAAGCAGAGATAAGATGATAATTTATAGTCCTTGACATTAGAAAGACAGAGAATCAGATCCTGCCTTTGACATTTACCAGTTGTGTCATCTTGGTTAAGTCAAAGAACCCCTATTGGGTTATAAATTTGAGTTGGCTTAAGAAGTTTGCCCATACTGACAAAATCACCTTTCACAGAATTTGAGAGTTGGAAGGGTCATCAGTGGCCATCTAGCCCAAGTCATACATAAAAGGAATGTCCAGCATGCCCAACTACTGGTCATCCCAACTCTGCTTGAAAATCTCCAATACTTATATTGGCAATTTTGTTATAGGATAAACTGGAATGGTGAATGCATGATATATCTACTGACAAAGACTTTAATCTACTAACTATACTGTTAGGGTTTTAAAAATATATATACTCCTCTGTTCCCCACAGTAATTCAATATAGGAGACGTGAGATGCTAACTGGGGCCTTGTGAATGGTAGCTGGATGTGAAGAAGTATCAGGTATAGCACAGCTTAGGGGCTGTCATTCTTTGCAGTATGGTCAAAACACTCCAAAAAATAGTTTAAGAAGTTGCCTTTCCTTTGA
Organism: Petaurus breviceps papuanus; assembly: GCF_028583685.1. NCBI lineage: Eukaryota > Metazoa > Chordata > Mammalia > Diprotodontia > Petauridae > Petaurus > Petaurus breviceps. Next base: position 11,797,747 of record NW_027185779.1, on the reverse strand, counting down.
CACACTGGCTCTTTAACAGAGTATTAAACTTGGTGAGAAATCTAATAACATTGCCTTGAAAATGCTAGCAAAGGTTATCACTCATTCCAATCTTGGTAACTCTTTTATTCCTCTAGCAATATGCTCCAGACATTGTGCTAAAACTTTGTCCGATGCTATCTGATTCACTTGTCCTCTTTGCAATGTGCCCTTAAGAAAGAAAACAACAATTGGAAAATTGCAATGTGTACAATGATACTCCAAGAGCACAGCATGAGAGCTTCTTGCAGAAATATAAAGGGAAAAGAGCTCTCAGACTCGTGGTTTCCTTATGATCTCTGAAATTTTGATGTCATCATTTTTGTCTGCTTATTATGGAGAAAAGAAAATCTCAATGAGAATTCCAGAGATTACAAGTTGTTAAACAGATATATTGATTTCCAAGGTTTCACCCCACAGGAAATAGGATAAAACTCAATGCCAACAAAAGTAATTTAAAAGTGGGAACAGGAAATTCTATAGTTTCCCAGAAACTTTGAGAAAATACCCAATAATCCTTGGATGCTTAACATAGGGAGGCAGGGTTTAAATAGCTAAGCTTTTAGAATAGGTGTCAGGTGGCAGCATTCCCATTTCTTTTTCTCACTTAGGAGACTTTTAAAAAAGTCTTAAGTTTTCTTTTTTTCCCCAGTACTCTCCATTAGATATTCCCTTTCCCCCTCATTTTAGCATTCATCTTTTAACATTATGGGAAAAAAAAACTTAATTATTTTACTGATACGCATTAGGGAAAAAGGAAAAGCAATCCTAGGGGGTCCTCCCTCCATCCCAAAGTGTCCCTATGAAGTTTAATTTACAACCATCCCAGGAATTTTGGGAGTTTCTTGCTTAAAATTAGAGTCCGGGTCTAGGTGCAAGCCAATCATTCTAAGACTGTGGTGGAACAGTTCAAGCTAAACTGTTTGAAGGGTGCTGTAAATGAGACGTGTCTTGGTCTTCTAGAAAACATACTTACAACCAATGTTAGAGGCAGATGTAAATCTCCTTTTATTTTACTTTGCAATATGCATTTGTTCCAAGAGACATCATTTATGAGTTTTCATACATGTTTACTCATGCAATCAGTAATCAGGAATATCACAGAAATACTGCGCTTTAAATAAGTTCCATTGCTAAGCTTTGCTTTTCAAATTTTTTTCAACCCTGCTTATTCCCTAATATTGCCTCCTTGGCTGCCGCCTACACCAAACTCCATCCAGCAATAAAGTTAGATGAAACTCACCCACAAAAACAATGCCTGAATAACTCATCCATCATTCAGTACCTGTAGTCTCTTCCCTCTCTAGTAAGATGATGGAAGTGTGGTTCATCATACATTCTCTGACCAATATTGGTTGAAATCTGATGAATGTAATTAAGGGTTGCCATGCCAGAATTTTAGAGAAAAACTACCCCCATTTGACACTAAAAAAAATTGTAAATAAAACCTGGACTAGGAATCTATTTTGCAAACATTCCATATTTTTTAAAGATATAGTATATATAATAACTCATAATTAGTTACCATATTGTGACTATAGTTTCTTTCTAACATTTTTAGGAATGGGTAATGCTTTAAAGAGGATATTTGAGATTTCTTTGAATTTTCTCACTCATAACAGAATTAAAATGCTTTTCCCATCTATGATAAATATAATTTTAATTAGTCATCAGGATCCAGAGCATAGTCAATATGAATTAATGCCCACTGTACCCTTGCAGAGAGTTTCATATTATAAATGAAACCAAGGATATTCTGTCTTTTGTTCCATGTTCAAAATGCTCAGACTCCCTGGAGCCATAATTTTAAATCCCCATAGGATTGACTCAGCCCTTTATCTTTCCAAGATAGATCCAGAGTCCTAGCAGCTTACTTTCTGGGAGGCTGGTGTTTGTGAAAGCTTAGCTACAAGATAAATCTTTAATTTATGTAAAGATGAATTGAGAGTCATTTTTACAAGGTTTTGCACTATTCTCACTGTTTCTCCTCCAAAATTTAAAGGTACATTAATGCCTAGGAAGATGCCAATGGCTATATCCCAATTTCATTTTTTTAATTCCTTAAATATTAGTGGTTGTTTTGACTCAAGCAGGGTAAGTGGGTATGGTTCACATATTTTCTTCATAAGAAAAGATGTGCTATAAATAGCTATGGCTTTATTTATAATATATGCATATATAGTTAAGCCTATATAAAATATAATTTTATGCCCAGTTGAAATCATTTTATATTCTCTTAGTTCTATATGTGGTAACCTTCAACTTCCAGTCATGTTTCACTGGTCTATTACAGAAAATTTTAATTGGGATATCAAAACTAGCCCTTCCAGGCACAACAGCTTCAATGATTTAGACTTGTAATCAACCAAGTATATATATATATATATATATATATATATATATATATATATATTTCTGCCTTAAGGAAAAATAATTCAGTTATTACTTAATTTAATTAAACATGCACAATATCCTTGTATTATTGTAGAGTATTAAATATGATAGTCTTTTCTCCATTCTTAAATGACAGAATATAGGTGAGGAAATAAACACACTTGTATAGACAAATTATGAAAAAAATTATTTTTCCTCCTATCTAGTTATTGACTGTAAGAGGAGTTGCAGAGTTCTAAATAGCATAGAGTGAATGGGGCTTTATCCCAGGGCACTGATATCTTGAGGTAATATACTTCCATCCCAAGAGAGCATACTTCCTTCCACCATTTCTACAAGTCATCTTATGATAATCCAATGGTGGGAGACATATCTGCGCTTAGCTACTACCCCCAGGGGCATATCACCATGAATAAATTTTTATCCACTAAGGTAAGTATCATACTCTGTAACAGATAAGCCTATGGTAGGATTTTCTTCTGTGTCAAACACAACCACCCCAGTGGAATTAACACAGCTCCTTCCCTCCCCACCACCACCACCCAGATAGAGTAATGGCTAGTTTTGGCCCTATGAAGCAGCATGACTTAGATAAAATTCTAAACTCGGAGTCAGGAAGACCTAAGTTCAAATACACCCTCTTACACTTATTAGCTGTGATTGTTAGTGACTCCCAGGCAACTCTAAAACTTTAAAGTTTAGCCTCAGTGAGGTCAAGAGAGGGAGTTCCTACAGAGATGAAATCACAGATCATTGACTTATAATATATTGTTTGATTTTATCATTTTCATCTTGGCATAGAGAAGAGTCCTCCTAACTACTCACTGATATCTCTGTTTTCTTGTGGATTGGGTGGAATGAATTGTATAAGAGGGCAATGAAGAGCAGTCATTCTTTGCATCACCATCTTTATAACTTCTGGACTTATAGAAAAGTATGGAGGAGGAAGGAAACTGTAGACTTTGCATGAAAATATTGGGCAAACCAAGGTCTTTCTTTTGGTTTCAACTGTAGTAGCGACTACTATTTGAAGCCAGCCATTAAAACTTTATGCAACACAGATTAGCTAAGAAGTGACCAGCAGAACTCCATTATTGCCTTATATGAACTCCATTACTGTCCAGGTTACATACCTAAAGGTTTCTAAATAAAAGTGATTGCTCCAATTGACCTTTTGAAACTTCCAACTAGATCAAGTCAGTGAACCTAGAGAAGGTTCATTTACAGGCCCAGTTCTTTACAGACCTTTTGCTAAGACTTGACCCTACAAATAGAAGTATGAGATTCTACTATTTCATTTTTTCTTTCTTTATTTTAATATTTTTTTCCTACTATATCGTGGATTTCCTTGTCCTGGTTGTTCTAAGAGTTAAAAAGGTGGGGAGGTTTGTTAAATATCTTGAATGCTAAACAGAGGAGTTTATATTTGATCTTGGAGGTAATAAGGAGCCATCAAAGTTTATTGACTGACAGGAATAAAGTGGTCAGAGGTTAGCATTAGGAAAAATGACTCTGGTGACTGCATTGAGATAGTTTGTGGTAGGAAAATACTGAAGCAAGGAAACCAGAAGAATGGTGATGAAGGCTCTAACTAGAGTAGTGATGTCTGTGAGAGTAGAGGGAAGGGGATATACATGGGAGACATTATGGATATAGAAACAACAAGATTTTGTAGGTGATTAGACATATGGGCTGGATGTGAGCAGAGTCTATAATGACATTGAGTTTCTTAATCTGGGTAACTGGAAGTATAATAGTGATCTCAACAGAAATGGAGAATTCTAGAAGATGGCTAGGTTTGGGTTATATATGTGTGTGTATGTATGTATGTGTACACACACATGTACTTGTGTATACATATAAACACATATACACACATGTTTGTGTATGTTTTGGCAGAGCGGTCAAACTTCTAGCCTGTGACTCTATTTCCCTTCTGTTCTTGACAAGAGTGCTATGACTTCCAGCAACTGGTATAGAAGCTCATACTCACTCCCTTGTACAGGGTTAACTTAATGATAGGGTTGTCAACAATAACTCTTTCCATATGTATTATTTTGTTTCATTCTTGTCAACATACATAAAACTGAAGGAAACACAATAAGATACGCAATGATAAGTCACATATGACCACCAGTTCATTTTTTTGCATAATTGCACATGAAAGGACAACATTGATGTTGCCTATAGAATTATTAAATTACTATTCAGAAATATTTCTGAGTTAATAATAATAATCTGCTCAACTAAGAGCAATCTTTAAGATTGAACTACTTTTTAAGCAAAGCCTGTGGAGGAATCAAGTGAATTCTTCTTGCAGGCAAGATACATACACCTCAAGTTATTTTTCGTATACCTTAAGACATTTTTTCAGAACTTTATGATGGATTTCTGTTGAGCAGCCCCATTCTTTTTCATAACTAGTACCCCATATTTATAAGACAGCTAGCTGGAATTAGGTATACAGACTTAGGTTTATCAAATAGTGTTAAATTAACTGGTTGGTGTAGGAATCAAGCTAATAACCGTTATGTCATCAAGAATCATAGATTCCTCTAGGCTTTGTTTTTGGTACTTTTTAAATTTGTTCAGTCAGAAATCTAGTCTATCTTCCTTGGCTACTTAGTGACATTGATAACTAAAATGTACTCAGTATTTTTATACCATTTGAACCTGTCCTTAAAAATATGCATGTGAATATACATATATAATGCAATACAAATATAAGTAGGCACATTAGGAGGAAATTCTATCCATTCCCCCCCCCCCAACAATATAGGAGGCATTGTGATTCAGTGGAAAGTGTACTCACCTTAGACTCATAGGACCTTGGGCAGCTGGCAGATAGAGTGGATATAGTATAAAAATTGGAGATAAGAAGAACAGAATTCATTTCCTATCTTGAACAGTAACTAACTGTGTGATCCTGGAAGAATCACTTAATCTGTTTGGGCCTCAGTTTCCTCATCTGTAGAATGGGGACAATAATAGTATCTATTTCAAAGTATCATGATTGTAAAATCAAATTAGATAATATATGTAAAGTGTTTTGCAAACCTTAAAATGGTATATAAAATGTTAGATATTACTATATATGATAGTCAGATTATTATTAAAACTTATTTGTGCAACTTTGAGAAAATAATTTAATTTTCTGGAAATTTCTTTCCTCATCTGTAAACTAGATTAAGGGAAATGACTTCTTAAGTATCTCCCAATTCAAGATCTATCATCCTAGGTTGCTATAAGATACTACATAATCCAGATGTTTACCTAGGAAGAAAATGAGGTATTAACTGTGTTATTCTAACAGTTTTTAAGAGGTAATTTGTTCTACTTATCAAGTATAGGATTGAATGCTATATAGAGAGATAGAAATAGTAGGCCAGTCTTTAGGAGGATTGGTTTCTAGTCTCAACTCTGTTATTAGTTTGAAAAATCATTTAACTTCCACAAAATCAAGGGGTTGGACAAGATAATCTTTCATAGTCCTCTGTTTCTAAAATTCTGTAATCCTGAGCCCATGAATAATGCTAAAATAAGAACTTGGCACTCTGATATTGAACTACATTGGAGTGAGAGCATTAGGGCAGCAATGTTTCTTATCATTAGTTATAATAATGCCTAAAAATCTGACAGTTTGCTGGATTATGACTATTAGGAGGTCTTATGGGCCTACACATTTTTCTTTATTTTTTCTCTTGAAATATTCCCCTGGCTTAACTGCACTATATAATAAATTATTAAATTGACCTTGGCTTCACTTTGCTCATCTGAAAAATGATGAGTGGAAAGAGGCAACTGGATGGCGTTCAAGTCCCTTCCAGATCTAGGGTTATAACCCTATGATTTTAGAACAATATTCTTTCATGTCTTAATAAGGTAATTGAAGTCATATTGAGCTTGATAATTTTAGGTGTTTCTTTTTAATATATTTTGATTAATAAATTATTTTGAGTTTTGTTGTTGTTGTTAAAGAAAGTGTCTAGTGGTCCAGAATTTATAGGGCAGAAGTTCCTAATTTTTGTACATTTGAATTAATATAAAACATATTTCCATATTAGCCATCTTGCAAAATAAAAAAGGAAGAGAAATAAAGAAAGTGAAAAAAGTTTTCTTTAATAGGCATTTAGAGTTCATCAGTTTTTCTCTAGAGGTAGATAGTGTTTTTCATCCCAGGTCCTTTAGAATTTTCTTGGATTATTGTATTAATCAGAGAAACTAAGTCTTTCACATTTGATCATCATTACCATATTGCTATCACTGTTTACAATATTTTGATCCTCCTTACTTCATTTTGCATCAGCTCAAGTAAATTTTCCTAGGATTTTCTGAAACCATCCAGCTCATCATTTCTTATAGCACAATAATATGCCATCACAATCATTACTACAATTTGCTCAGCCTTTCCACAATTAATAAGCCTTCTGCCAATTTCCAAATCTTTGCTACCACAAAAATACCAGACGTAAATATTTTTGTAATATAGATCCTTTTCCCTTTTCTTTGATCTCTTTGGTATACAGATATAGTAGCCAAAGGGTATCCACAGTTTGATAGGTCCTTGTGAATACTTCCAAGTTGTTTTCCACAGTGTTTGAAGCAGTTCCCAAGTCTACCAAGAGGGCAATAGTGTTCCTATTTTTTCACATCCATTTTCCACAATATTTATCATTTTCTATTTCTGTTATGTTAGCCAATCTGATAGGTGCAAGATGATAACCACACAGTTGTTTTCATTTGTGATTCTGTAATCAATAGTGATTTAGAGCATTTTTCCTTGTGAATATTGATACCTTCTATTTCTCCTTTTGATAGCTCCCTATTTATATACTTTAATAATTTATCAACTGGGAAATGGGTCTTTTTTTTTTTTACAAATTTAGCTCCATTCTCTATATATTTTTGAGATATGAGGACTTTATAAGAGAAATTTGTAGCAATGCCTAATTATTGTGGTTTTATTAATATCACTATCACCTCCACTAAATCTTCTTCCTCTGATGCTTCACAGTATGGAAGTGACCCTCAGTTATTCTGGGCCTTACTAGAATAGTACAATTCTTGGCCAAGTATAAAAGTTTTCAGTGTGTGACAAGCAACAGATTATGCATTACAAGGAAAATTAGCTAAGTACTGACTGTTTATTAGGCAATTAATTACATTCTAGAGATGCTAAACTAAAAAAAAAATCCATGCCCTCCAAGACTTTATATTCTACAATGGGAAAAATACATTCAGCGATAAGTACATATTATACACTCATAGAGTAAAAACAAAATAATTTAATTAGGGGTGGTTGTGGTGGAACTAACAGTGGGATGGGTAAGAAGAGATGATTTAAAAGGCCTAAGCATCCCTACGGAACCAATAAATCATCTTATACCACTTAAAATAATAATCTTAACCTAGTGAGAACACCTTTTAAATCAATCAGTCAATCAAGAGCATTCAACTCAGTGAGAATAGTCTTTGAAAGCATTGGATGATGTAAGTAAGGTAGATTTTAGTGTAAATAAGGAGAATTTTAATGTGTGTAAAGTGAATTTTTGTTATTATTTCTTAGGGTTCAGTTTCCCAGGATTCAAGACCATAACAATTTTTGTTCCCAGAATTAGATATGAGTGCTTAGGGTTATGGTTCAAAACAATTCCCCTATGATTGTGCAGCATTATATAATGATAAATAATATAAACATCCACTGTAATTGTGCAGTGAGATACAGGGATGAGTTGATGTAAACTTGAGAGATTATTGCTGGCAATATGCCTTCTTTGTCTGTTGCCCTATAAAGCAGTGATCAAGGAGTGGGGAACCTTAGGGTTCAATTCACAAACTGGAATGCTGTGTGTGCCTTGATCAGTACCCATCTAAGCTTGGGGAATCTGTGTTTGCCTCAATGGGCCCCCATTGAGGCTTGAGGGGAGTTAGGGGAATGCACAAACTGTATGTACAAGCTGAGGAATGGCTTTTATATTTGTTACCCTGTCCCAGTTGAACCCATTGAGAAGTAGGGGTAGTTGCTTTCCCTTCTTGCTGGCTCCTGCAAGAAGGGTGATTAGAGAATGCTGCAGGAGTTATGCTTCCATTATTAACACTCCTGAGAAGATTAGACAAAAATAAAGTAAGATTATTAACCCCTTTGAAGCTGTCTTAGTGTCTTTCCTGCCTCACCATTTCAAGAGTGAATCTGTGCTAACAGCCATCCTGGGTGCTGTGTTTATTTGCCTTACAGATGAAAAGGATTGCCAATAGGAGACATGTTAGTATTGGCTGAAAGGATTTGGTCTCACTCTATGTGTCTTCTATAATATAGTAAGACATTTTAGAACCTGTATGTGAAATTATCTAGCAATGTAAAGGAGAGAGCCATTCCAGTCAAGTCAAGCCTCTTTCTCCTCCCCTAACCCCTTAACCAGAAGAGGATACTATGAAATCCAAAAGGTCCTGGAAGATTGTGCACATCTCACTGGTGTCCTATTAGCATCATTTGAACAGGTGATATAGTGACTACATCAATAAGCCAAAAATAAACAAGACATTATCAATAAGGAGCTTAATGGAACCCATCACAAAGTTATATAAAGAAAACATCTTGAATATTTAAGCAAAAGGACTCCTGAAACTAAATTATTCCCCCTGCAAAATATACTCTAAATTTAAACCCATTTTCCCCAGGATGCTTTTGGAAGGAGTGTGTGTGATAGACTTCAGGAGAAATGTTTTGTACCAAATGTTCTAAGTATACTACCTTAATAAAATACCTCCTTTCTAAATGCTAATTAAGACTGGCTGATCAATTGGTATTCAATGGGCAAAACAGAGTTGGAGCCTGGGAGCGGGGATCTTATAGCGTAGAGTACTAGAAAACCACTACGTGTTCCCTCAAGTACCCTCAGAGACCCAAAGGGAGAAGTAGCAGCTCCCCTCTAGAGACAGTAATAACAAAAATAATCCCTTAAAATCCCAATCCATTTTTTTGCTGTGTAGAATTTGGGTGGGGAGAATGAGAGGGATCCCAGTTTTGGTAATAAAAATGCACTATTTGACAAAAACTGCTGGGAAAATGAACATAGTATAGCAGAAATTGGGCATAGACCAATATATAATACTGTACATGAAAATAAAGATGAAATGGGGGCATGATCTAGGTATAAAGGTTGATAGTGTAAGCAATATGGGAGAGCAAGGAATAGTTTACCTGTCAGATCTATGAAGATGGGAAGACTTCATGAACAAACAAGAATTATAGAGCATTATAAAATGCAAAATGGATAATTTTGATTACATTAAATTGAAAAGCTTCTGTATAAATAATGCCAATGTTACCAAGATTAAGAGGGAAGTGGAAAATTGGGAAAGAATTTTTACACCCAGTGTCTCTGATAAAGACCTCATTTCTAAAATATACAGAGAATTGAGTTGAATCTATAAGAATACAAACCACTTCCCAGTTGACAAATGGTTAAAGGATATGAACAAGCAATTCTCAGAAGATAAAATTAAATATATCTATAAGCATAGGAAAAATGTTCTAAATGACTATTGATTAGAGAAATGCAAATCAAAACAATTCTGAGGTACCACATCTCACTGGTCAGATTGGCTAAGATGAAAAAACAGGAAAATGACAAATGCTGGAGAGGATGTGGAAAAATTGGAACACTAATGCATTTTTGGTGGAATTGTGAACTGATTCAACTATTCTGGAGAGCAATCTATAACTATGCCCAAAGGGCTATAAATAAATAATTGCATGACCTTTGACCCAGCTATACCACTTCTAGGGTTATATCCCAAAGAGATCAGAGAAATGGGAGGAGGACCTATATGTACAAAAATATTTATAGCAGCTCTTTTTGTGGTTGCAAAGAATTGGAAATCAGGGGGATGCCCATCAATTGGGGAATAGCTGAACAAGTTGTGGTATATGAATGTAATGGTATACTACTGTGCTATAAGAAATGAGGAGCAGACAGACTTCATAAAAACCTGGAGGGACTTATATAAACTGATGCTGAGTGAGAAGAGCAGAACCAAGAGAAATCTGTACACAATCACAGACACAACATATGTGTGATGACTAACTTCAATAGACTGGGCTTCTCTCAGCAATGTAAGGTTATAAGATAACTCCAAAAGACTCATGATTGAAAGAAATATCCACATCCAGAGAAAGAAATAGAGAGTCTGAATGCAGATTGAAACAAACTATTTGCTCTTTCTCTTTTTCTTGTTTTGTTTTGTTTCCTCTTTCCCACTGATCATTCCATCAGTTATAATCCTTCTTTACAACCTAAGGATTAATATGAAGATATGGGTAGGTACTATATTTGAGTGCATGCCACCATGATGGGGGAGAGAGAAGAGAGATGGGGAGAAAATTTGAAACTCAAGGACTGTGAACTGAATGTTGTAAACTAAAAGTAAATAAACAAATCAATTAGAAAAAAGGAGAGGGATCTTGTTATACCACTGATTGATAAACTCTAGTGGCTGTGATGAAATAGAGGATGCAGAGTTGAGTAACAGATGGTCCTATTTGGAATAATCATGAAGATAATCTTGGAATATAAGACAACTGAGTGATTGGTATTCCTATGTGCCCTCATCCTACAGGAAGATAAGATATAATGGAACAGACATATTAATACCCCAGTGCATAGAATGCTTTCTTTCATATTGTGCTAACCACTCAGGTGGGCAGAAAAGTATATATTAAATGGACTGATGATATATATGCTTTCATTACAGATCTCTTTTTTCTTCCAACCTTCTACAGTCTCCCACCCCAATCCCTCAATTGAGAACCTTGAGATATAGTAAGAAAATAAAAGTCATTAGTAATATTCAGCTCTTTCTTTCTTCTCTCTCTTAATCTCAAAGCTGCTTAATTTTATCTACCACATTCTGTATTACTCTAAATGTCTCTAAATGTCTAACCTATCTCAGCAACAAGACCAACTCTTTTGCACATATCTTTGATTCTATATTCCAAAGATTATTTCCAAAAATATACCTCACAATCTTTATTTTCCATCTAGTGATTTCTTACATCCCGCCTACAAATATTCCGAAGTTCCTCCATCCATAAAAACAAATAAAAATAAATAAATTCACTAGCCCTTAGTATCTCTTAAAGCTATACTCCTATATCTCTCCTTTTCATCCTAGAAAAATCCATTTATATTCATTGTCCTTGCTAATTCTCCACTCCCTTACCACTCACCCTTAGAAATAAGGCTTGCAGGCTTAGGGGCAGAGTCAAGATGGCAGAGTAGAAGCAGGACCTCCACAGGGCTCCACCTTTGACCTTCTCCAATCCATGTAAAAGTGGACTCTATACAAACTTTGGAGCTGCAGAACCCACAAAATGACACAGAGAAGCTAACCTCCTGCTGAGGACAGCTCAGCAGACCTACAGGAATTGGCTAGGGCAGTGCTCTAGCCAAAGATTTTAGCCCCAGGGCAGGCCTGACCAGCCACCTGCTGGAAGGACTCCAAATCACCAGCAGCTGTGGCCATTTCCAGATTTATCAACACATAGGTGCTAAGGACAAAGTGAAAGGTCAGTGCAATGTGGACTTTGGGACCAGTAGTTGGGAGTGCATCAGCTTTTGCCCCCTGGGAGAAAAGCCACTGAGATGCCTATAGCACCATGGGGCAGCTTCAACTCCTAGCCTGCAGAGTGTAGGGAGACCAAGAGACCAGTCTGAGGGATAATCGCTCTTCCTTAACCTACTTGGATCTGGATTGCACTCTAGAGTGGAGGTCCTGGGTTGTGTGACCAGCTTGCCAGAGCATGGGGAGGCCTCAGAGAGGGCACCCATCTAATACCTCTGGCAGCTGAGAAAACCCCAGCATTTGGGATGAAAGCTCCCCTGTCTGGTGGCAGAGTCCTACTGTGGCAAAAAGCCCAGGGGTCAAGTGACTGAGAGGCGACATGACCAGACAAAGGAAGCAAAACAAACAGAAGACTCCAACATTAGACTCCTATTTTGGGGACAAAAAGGAGCAAAGCATGGAAAAGGAGGAAGACAGTGAAGTCAGAACTCCTGCACCAAGAGCTTCCAAGGAAAATAAAAGCTGGTTACAGGCCATAGAGGACCTTAAGAAGCAGATAAGAGAAGTGGAGGAAAAATTGGGAAGATAAATGAGAAAAATGCAAGAAAATTATAAACTGAGAGTCAACAGCCTGAATGAGGAAAATAACACCTTAAAAAACAGACTGACTCAATTGGCAAAAGAGGCTCCAAAAAGCAATGGGGAGAGGAATGCCTTGAAAAGTCAAATTTGCCAGATGGAAAAAGAATCTCAAAAGCTCAATGAGGAGAATCATTCCCTTGGGTTTGGATTGGAGCAAAGGGAAGCTAGTGACTTTAAGAGAAATCAAGATGATGTTAAACAGATCCAAATAAATGAAAGAATAGAAGACAATGTGAAATATCTCATGGGAAAAACCACTAACCTGGAAAATAGATCCAGGAGAGATAATTTAAAAATTATTGGACAACCTGAAAGCCATGATCAAAGTAAGAACCTAGAAATCATCCTCCAAGAAATTTTCAAGGAAAATTGCCCTGATGTTTTAGAACCAGAAGGCAAAATAAAGGTGAAAGAATCCACCGATCACTTCCTGAAAAAGATCCAAAAAGAAAACTCCTAGGAATATTATAACCAGGTTCTGGAATTCCTAGATCAAGGAGAGAATGTTACAAGCAGCCAGGAAGAAAGAATTTGAATGTTGTAGAAACACACTTAGGATAACCCAGGATCTGGCAGCTTCTACACTGGGGGATCGAAGGGCCCGGAATAGGATATTCTGGAGGGCAGAGGAGCTGGGATTAAAACCAAGAATCACCTTCCCAGCAAAACTGAGTATCATCTTTCAGGGGAAAATATGGTCATTCAGTAGAATAGAGGACTTTTCTTAATCTTTTTTTTTTTTATTAATTTGTTTGTTTCCTTTTAGTTTACAGGATTCAATTCCACAATTCCTTGAGTTTTACATTTTGTCCCCTTCCCTCCCTCCCCCCCCCCGTGGAGGCTTATAGTCAGTTATTGGATCTGTAAATACTTTCACATTATACATTAGTCAGGTTATAAGGATGGATTGTACCAGCTGGAATGAAAAACAGTAAAGAGGACATGAAACCAAATAAGAGAAGGAAAAAGATCAGGTATTTTGCTTCCACCTGGATATAAACTTAGTTCTTTCTAGTTCTTTCTCTGGATGCACATATTTCTCTCCATCATGAGTCTTTTGGGATTGACTTATATCACTGCATTGCTGAGAAGTGTCCAGTCTATCAAAGTTGGTCATCACACATACATTGTGTCTGTAATTGTGTACAAATTTCTCCTGGTTCTACTCTTCTCACTCAGCATCAGTTCTTTTAAGCCTCTCCAGGTAAATATGAAGACCGTCTGCTCCTCATTTCTTATAGAACAATAGTATTCCATAACACACATATACCACAACTTGTTCAGCCATTCCCCAATTGATGGGCACCCCCTTCATTTCCAATTCTTTGCTACCACAAAAAGAGCTGCTATAAACATTTTTGTACATATGGGTCTTTCTCTCATTTCTCTGATCCCTTTGGGATATAACCCTAGGAGTGGTATTGCTGGATCAAACGGTACGAAAGTATTTATAGCCATTTGGGCATAATTCCAGATTGCTCTCCAGAAAGGCTGGATCAGTTCACAACTTCACCAACAATGCATTAGTGTTCCAATTTGCCCACATCCTCTCCAGCATTTGTGATTTTCCTGTTTTGTCATCTTAGCCAATCTGACTGTTGAGATATGGTACCTCAGAATTGTTTTGATTTGCATTTCTCTAATCAATAGTGAATTAGAGCATTTCTTCATGTGCTTATAGATAGCTTTAATTTCTTTCTCTGAAAACTGCCTGTTCATATCCTTTGAGCATTTATCAATTGGGGAATGACTTGTATTCTTATAAATTTGACTTAATTCTCTGTATATTTTAGAGATGAGTCCTTTGTCAGAGACATAGATTGTAAAGATTCTTTACCAATTTCCCACCTCCCTCTTAATCTTGGTTACATTGGCTTTGTTTGTACAGAAACTTTTCAATTTCATGTAGTCAAAATTATCCATTTTACATTTTATAATGTTCTCTAATTCTTGTTTAGTCATAAAGTCTTTCCCTCTCCACAAGTCTGATAGGTAAACTATTCCTTGTTTTAGGAGACTGCTTACAGTATCAACCTTTATACCTAAATCATGCACCCATTTAGACTTGATTTTGGTATATGGTGTTAGATAATGGTCTATGCCCCATTTCTGCCATACTATATTCCAGTTTTCCCAGCAGTTTTTGCCAATAGTGAGTTCTTATCCCAAAAACCACGGTCTGGAGGTTTATCAAACAATAGATTACTATAGTCATTGACTTCTGAATCTCGTGTGCCTAATCTATTCCATTGATCCACTCCTCTATTCCTCAGTCAGTACCAAGTAGTTTTGATGACTGCTGCTTTATAATACAGATTGAAATCTGGTATAGCTAGTCCACCTTCCCTAGCATTTCTTTTCATTAATTCCCTTGATATTCTAGACCGTTTATTCTTCCAAATGAATTTTGTTACTATTTTTTCTAGCTCTATAAAGTGAGAATAGAGGACTTTCAAGCATTCTTAATGAAAAAACCAGAGTTGGATAGAAAATTTGACATCCAGATACAAGAAGCAAGAGAAACTTGAGATGGTAAACAGGGAAAAGAAATCATAATCCAATGATCAAAGTTGAACCATTAACATTCCTACATGGAAAAATGATAATTGTAATTGATGAAACTTTTCTCAGTATGAAAATAGTTGAAGGGAATATATATATGTATATATATATATGGAATATATATATGTATATATATATATGTATATATATATATATATGAAGAAATAAGGCTTACAACCTCATTCAATTGAATTTACCCTCTAAAAAGTACAAAATAACCACGTGTGCCATGGGTATCACACAAGACCGTGAGTTAGTCAGGAAGGCCTGAATTCAAATTCTGCCTTGTTTATTACCCTGGGGAAAGTCACTTAAACATTATTAATATGAGTTTCCTCATCCACAAATAAAGATTGTGGGGGGATATTGTGGGAAATAATCTTTGGAATGTAGAAATGAAGATACATGCAAAAGGGTTGGTCTTGGTGCTGACAAATGTTAGTCATTTAGAGACTAATTTAGATTAATACAGAATGTGGAAGATAATATTATGCAGCTTTGAGATAAAATCATCTACCAAAAAGGGATTTTGTGAGAAACAAATAAAATGGTGTATGTAAAGTACTTTATGAAACTTTAAAGTACTACATAAATACTAGCTATTTTTACCAATTATCTCCTAATTGCCAAATCTAATGAACTAGTGTCAATCCTCATCCTTCTTGACTTCTGTACAGCATTTAACAGTGATGTTGATGGTTTTGTCATGGATACTCTATATTCTCTGGTTCTCCTCTTGCCTATCTTACCATTCCTTCTTCATCCCCTTTCTTCTCAATTTTCCTCAAGGAACTTAACTAATACATAGCAACCTCTACTTTAGAGTTAGATTAAGTGTTACAACTCTAACACCTGATTCGATGAAATATCAGTGAAAATCAAGGAGTAATTTAAATGTAAGAAAGGGGAAGCTTATAAATTTGTTGTCATTCAAAAGCTTTGCTTAACACAAAATCCAAAATTTTTACCTAACAAAAAAAAAAGATGTCTCATATTATTTTCTGGGGAAGGGGGGTGATATTTCAAAAAGTCCTTTTGGGGTTTTAGAATACAAATTAATGTAATATACCAACTAAACCAAAACAGGGTAATTCCAAGAAACTTGCCATTATGAATTAAGACATTCTCTCACAAACTTAGACAGAAAATAAAATATTTTAGCCATGTACAGAATAATATATGTTAAGACAATTGCATTGGTAAGATTCATAGGAATTGAGGTAGAGTTATTTATGTATATTTTTAAGGATAGTTATCAGGCATCATCATGGCAAAAAAAATGAAAAATAAAAACTAAAAAATTAGGAAAAATATTGAAGACCTGTGAAAAGATGTAGGAAGATTGCACCAATATATAATAGGTGGGCACAGCAGAAAAATTATATATGTAAAGTACTTTTGAAACTTTAAAGTATTCTCTAATACTTTATTATTATTTAAATGTCACATTGTATTAAAAAGCAACAAAAATAAATAGGTGGGGGCAGAGCAGCGGCCCCCCACGCAGAAGAGTCCCAGCCCTTCCGAGGAGGAGGGAGGCGGGGGGGGAGGGCCGGGGGGGGGGGTGTACGCCAGCGGCCGCCTCTCCATCCAGCCGTCCATCCTTCAGTTACTCACCCTCCATCATGAGCACCAAGCAGGTCACGTGCTGACATTTCATGCACGGTGTGTATTATGAAGGGAGCCAGTGTTTGTTTTCACATGACTTATCAACAAGCAAGCCATCTACAATCTGCAAGTTCTACCAGAAAGGCTATGGATCTCATTGCAGATATGACCACATGAGGCCAGCAGTGGCAGCCACCAGTGGCCCAGTGGGTGCTGGGCCTCACAGCCTGCCTTCACCGATTTTCCACAGTCCACACCCTCATCGTGATAATGAAAAGCAGTTTCCATGAACCTGGCAAGCGTGAGAAGAAAAAGCTGGTGCTGAGAGACCAGAATCTGTGTGGCTTAACTGAAGAAAAGACCAGTCCCAGTGCTATGAGTGACCTGGGAGGTTGCAGTGACTCAAACGATAGTGTGGAGATGAAGCCTCAATGCCACTTGGACACCATCCGGAGTGGCCTGGATTGTCTGGTAGCCTGGAACTCTGACAGCAACAAGCATCAGCTGTGCCCCTGTGCAGCCACTGGCTCCATGGGGATGTTTGTGAGATCTGTAGGCTACAAGTCCTGCATCCTTTTGACTCAGAGCAAAGAAAGATGCACAAGAAGCTCTGCACGGCAACCTCTGAACATGACATGGAGAAAACCTTTGTTTTCCAGGTAAGTCAGGAGAAAGTATGTAGCATCTGCATGGAGGTGGTCTATGAGAAACCATAAGCCTCAGAGAGGAGGTTTAGTATCCTCTCCAACTGCAGCCACACTTACTGTCTGTCCTGCATCTGACAGTGGAGGTGCGCCAAGCAGTTTGAGAACCCCATCATCAAGTCCTGTCCAGAATGCAGGGTAATATCTGAATTTGTCATTCCAAGTGTGTACTGGGTTGAAGACCAGAATAAGGAAAATGAACTGATCGAAGCATTTAAGCAGGGAATGGGGGGGAAAGCCTGTAAATACTTTGAGCAAGGCAAGGGGATCTGCCCCTGTGGAGGAAAATGCCTTTATCTCCATACTTACCCAGATGGGACAAGAGCTGAACCTGAGAAGCCTCGCAAACAGCTCAGTTCAGAAGGCACTGTGAGGTTCTTCAATTCTGTCCAGCTTTGGGATTTTATTGAGGACAGAGAAAGCAGGCATATCCCAGCTACTGACAAAGATGATGTAACCGAACTTGGTGACCTTTTCATGCACCTTTCAGGAGTGGAAGAGTCTGCCTCGAATCCTTGAGAGTGAACTGAAGCCCCCTCTCCAGCCTGCCCCCTTGCTATCCCAAGCCCTAGGCTTGCTGCTGGACCAGGTCTGTGTGTTTAGAAAGTGTGCTGCAGAGTTTTACATTTACTGCAACAGTAGTTGATGTGTCACTGGGATTAAGTGAGGGTGTGTTAAACCTTTGTCTGATCCAGTCTCCGTTATTACAGCAATGGAAACATTGAAGGATATAAAATCAAAAATTAACAGAAGTATATGTAAATAAATAAATAATACGTAGAAAGAAACCCAGAAAATAAAAGTATATCAAAAATTATCATTACCGTGAATGAAAAATTGAAAGTAAAAGGCAAAGCATTAAAGTAATACAAATAGTAAAAGAATACATAATAAAATCAACAACAATCAAAATACTTACTATACAGTCTCTAGAATGAAAGAAATCAGAGGGAAACAAAAAGAACTCTCAGAAGAGGATATATACACACATATGTACACACATACACATACACATATATGAAGCAGTCTTGTTAAAAAAAAAATATATGCTTGAGGGGTGGCTATGTGGTGCAGTGAATACAGCACCAACCCTGGAGTCGAGGACCTGAGTTCAAATCTGGCCTCAGACACTTAACATAAAAAACTAGTCATGTGACCATGGTCAAGTCACTTATCCCCAATTGCCCTACCTTCCCCCCTCCACAAAGCAAAATAACAGAGCAAAACAAACAAAAAAATAATATATGCTTGAGAGAAGTTTAGCCAAGATGGTGGTTTAGGGACAGCCACCCAAATGAACCCTCACAATATTCTTTTCCAAACAACTTTAAAATACTGCTTCAAATAAAAATTTTAGAGCAGCTGAGCCAATAAAAATTTGGGATGAGACACTTTTTCTGGCCTCAGAAAACTTAAGAAGTCAGCAGGAAAAGTCTGTGGCATAGGGATGGAAGCCTTTCTGGAGTCCACACATGCCAACAACAGCAGTAGCAGAAGCTCTCAGCTGAGAAATGGTAAGGGAGTTAGATAACTGGTCAGAAAGAGATTACAGGGGATCCTTTATTGAGACTCACTTGGTATAGCTGGTGTATAACTTTATTGACTATACACTGTTCTGGGTCACAGTTCTAGGGCAAAGAGTAGTGTGGTGGTAAGTCACAAGGAAGTAGGGAAACCAGTCATATTTCAAAGCAAATAGGAAACTAGTGCTTATGCTGAACGGGAATAGGGATCCTTCCAGAGAACAGAGACCAGGAGAGCAATGACCATGCCTCTACTAGAATGAAACCGCTTTGAAAGCACAAAAACTTGCAGGCCCCCAAGACAAGCTCTGAAAACAGCAGCAAAGAAAAGCCTAAAGCCTGGAACAGTGCCTCTTTACACCAGTGTGAGCAGAGTCTAACTTTACCATAAAGTTCAAAGTCAAAAAATAGGCAAAAAATGAACAAAAACCCAAGCCAAAAAAAAAAAAAAATTGACCCTAAAAAGCTACTACAGTGTCAGAGAAGACCATGACATAAACTGAGAGGAAGATAACAACAGAAAAACAGCTACTAAAACAAAGCCTCAAAGAAAAATGCTAATTATGCCTAAAACCAAGAAGAATTTCTACAGAAGTATAATAGCAAGCACCCTAGAAACAGGTTGGGATGGCCTGCTAGCACAGGTAAGTTATCAAAATTAATTTGATCTGCTTTGCTAAAGGAAAGACAACTTTTAAAGGGGTCAACAATCTTGCTTTAATTACAGATAAGTAGATAATACAAGCAGAGAAATTAGCACATAGCTTCAACAGACAGAGCTTCTACTCTCTGAACAAAGTAATACAACCACCTACATATACTACCAGAATGAGAGAACATAAATCTCTGAGTAGTTGGGGGTCTCTTAACAAATGGTTATTCAGAGTCTCATCCAGGGAATCAAAAGGTCCTTTTCATAAGCAAACTCCCAAAGCAAAATCTCACCTCAGAGTATATATACACTTTTGGCTATATATATATATATATATATATATATATATATATACTTTTGGCTAATATGGTCAGAGCCAGAAGACATCACAACCCTTGTGACTCAGTACCTAATTAGCTTAGTCCCAAAAGGTATGAAAGCTATCCCACAAGCAAACCTCCCCTAAGCAAGTTTCTTCTTAGACAAGTTCCTACTTCAATGAGCTCTATGTGACTCAGGTTATATCATAGCTGGGCCAGAGTTCAAAGCAGCAAGACATCCATGATTGAACATGTGTGTTCACATAGGCTTATTAATGGATGTGGAAGACCTTCATATTCCATTTATATTACAAGAAATTAAAGAAAAAGAAAACAATGGTTGAGAGGAAAAATTAAGAAAAGAAATTAGAGTGATATAAAAAATATGAAAAGAGAATTAACAGCTTGGTAAGAGGCACAAAAAATACTGAAGAAAACAGCAACTCAAAAAAACACAATTGTCCAAATGTTAAAAACAACAACAACAACAACAACACACACACACACACACACACAAATCTGCTGAAGAGAACTCCTTAGGAAGCAGAATTAGCCAAAATGGAAAAGTAGTCATAAAAGCTCACTGAAGAAAATAATTCCTTAAAAAGTAGAATGTGGTAAGCAAAAGCTAAAAAATCCTTGAGAAATCAAGAAAAAAAAATAAAACAAAGTCAAAAGAATGAAAAAAGAAGAAAACAATGAAATATTTCATGAGAAAAAAACAGCTGCCTAGAAAATAGTTTAAGGAGAATTGATTTAAGAGTTATTGGGCTACCTAAAAGTCATGATCAAAGAATGAGTCTATTCCTCATCTTTGAAGAATTTGAAGGAAAACTGACAAATATCTTAAATCCCGAGTATAGGTGGCACAGTGAATAGAGCACTGGCCCTGG
>NW_027185779.1:11706205-11776767 GCF_028583685.1 Petaurus breviceps papuanus | reverse complement strand
GGAGGACCTGAGTTCAAATCCGGCCTCAGAAACTTAACACTTACTAGTCATGTGACTTCGGGCAAGTCACTTAACCCCAATTGCCCTTCCAAAAAGCAAAAAGAAAGAAAGAAAGAAAGAAAGAAAGAAAGAAAGAAAGAAAGAAAGAAAGAAAGAAAGAAAGAGAAAAAGAAAGAAAGAAAGAAAGAAAGAAAGAAAGAAAGAAAGAAAGAAAGAAAGAAAGAAAAATAAGCACACTCATGAATCACTGGTAGATTGTGTACTTGTTCAATTGTTCCAGAAAACAATTTGAAACTAGACCCAAAGGGCTATAAAACTGCACACACTTTAACCCAGCAATACCACTACTAGCTCTATATCCCAAATAATATCAAAGAAAAATACAAATGGACCTGTATGTATAAAAATTTTCATAGCAGCTTTTTTGTGGTGGTAAAGAATTGGGGAATGGCTGAAGAAATGATGACATTTTATTTTAATGGAGTACCATTTTTTGGAATAAATTATTTATTTATTTTTTTAGTTTTCAACATTCATTTCCACAAGACTTTGAGTTAAAAATTTTCTACCTATCTCTCCCCTACCCTCACTCCAAGATTGCAAACCTACTGAAGACCCCTTCCCCCAATCTGTTTTATCTTATATCCTCCCCCATACCTCTACCCCTTACTTTCTTATAGGGCAAGGTGGATTTCTATATGCCATTGTCTGCATATCTTATTTCATGACTGAATGCAAAAAAAAAAAAAATTAACGTTTTTTTTCAAAACTTTGAGTTCCAGATACTTTCCCTTCTTCCCTCTTTACCCATCCCCACTGGGAAGGCAAGCAATTCAATATAAGTTGCGCATGTGTAGTTACACAAAATATTTCCATCTTAGTTATGTTGTGAGAAACTAGCTATATTTCCCTCCATTCTATCCTGTCCCCCATTTATTCTATTTTCTCTTTTGACCTTATCCCTTTTCAAAAGTGTTTGCTTCTAAATAACCTTTTCCCCAATCTGCCCTCCCTTCTATCACCCACCCTTATCCCTTACCCTACTACTTTCCTGTAGGGTAAAATATGAATTGAGTGTGTATGTTACTCCCTCCTTAAGCCAAGTACAATGACAGTAAGGTTGACTCATTCCCTTTCACCTTCTTACTTCATTGTAACAGCTTTCTCTTGTCTCTTTTATGTGAGATAATTTTCCCTATTCTATCTTTTTCTTTCTCCTCCCAATATATTCCTCTCTCACATCTTAATTTTATTTTTTAGATAGCATCCCTTCATATTCAACTCATCCTGTGTCCTCTGTCTATGTATACATGTATACACATACACACACATACACCCTCCTATACATAAACACACACACACACATATATATATATTCCCTTCAACTATCCTCATACTGAGAAAAATCTTATGAGATATATATATATATATATATATATATATATATATATATATATATATATATTATCATTTTTCCACACAGGAATGTAAATAGTTCAACTTTAATAGGTTCCTTATGATATCTTTTTTCCTGTTTATATTTTCATGCTTATCTTGTTTCTTGTATTTGAAAATCAAATTTTCTGTTCAACTCTGGTCATTTCATCAAGAATGCTTGAGAGTCCTCTATTTCTTTGAATGTCCATATTTTCCCCTGAAGTATTATACTCAGTTTGGCTGGGTAGATGATTCTTGATTTTTAATCCTCCTTTTGCCTCCAGAATATCATATTCCAAATCCTTTGATCCCTTAATGTAGAAGCTGCTAGATCTTGTGTTATCCTGATTGTGTTTTCACAATATTCAAATTGTTTGTTCTTGACTGTAACTTTTTTTCTTTGACTTGGGAACTCTGGAATTTGGCTATGGTATTCCTAGGAGTTTTCTTTTGGCGATATTTTTCAATACGCGATCAGTGAATTCTTTCCATTTCTATTTTGTTCTCTGTTTCTGGAATATCAGAGCAATTTTCCTTGAGTCTTGAAGGATGATGTCTAGGCTATTTTTTTGATTGTGACTTTCACGTAGTGTAATAATTCTAAAATTATATCTCCTTGATGTATTTTCCAGGTCAGTGGTTTTGCCAACAAGATATTTCACATTGCCTTCTTTTTTTTCCATTCATTTGAATCAGTTTTATAGTATCTTGATTTCTCAAAAAGTCATTAGCTTCCATTTGCTGCAATCTAATTTTGAAGGAATTATTCTCTTCAGTAAGATCTTGAAATTCCATTTCCAGCTGGTCAATTCTGCTTTTTAAGGCATTTTTGTCCTCATTGGCTTTTTGGGCCTCTTTTATCCATTTGAGTTAATCTATTTTTTAAGGTATTATTTTCTTCAGTATTTTTAGCACATTGTTTTAGCTTTAGCAGGATATTGACTCACTTTGCATGATTTTCTTGCATCATTCTCATTTTTCTTCCCTATTTTTACTCTACTTCTCTTACTTGATTATCTAAATCCTTCTTGAACTGCTCCATGACCTGTGAACCAATTCATATTTTTTTGGAGAATTTTGATGCAGGAGTTTTACCTTTGTTGTCTCCTTCTGGTTCACTATTTTGATAGTCTTTGTCACCAAAAAATGATTCTATAGTTTGATTACACTTCCTCTGTTTGCTTATCTTGCCAATCAATTACTTGACTTTTGAGCTCTTTGCCAGAGTAGAACTATGCTTCCATAGTACAGAGTGCTGTGTCCCAAGTTTCTTGGGTTTTATACAGTTGTTGTCAGACATTTTGCTAGACACCTGCCTCAGAACTGTGAGGATAACTGCTTCTCCACAGTCTCAACAAGCTCTGCCAAATTAGAACTCCTCTCCCCAAGATCGTCACCCAAGACTGAGACCCATATCCAAGCAGATCAAAGCAAGAGGAATTACCCTATGAATTGCTTGGCCCCATTATGATCTGTAGGCCTGGAGCTCAGGAGGTAATCACATGGTAGCAACTGCAGGTGCCGCTGCTACCTCTGCCACCTGGGCTCAGGGGCTTGACCACACTCTTCTCTCATCTAGTTCCAACAGAGTTTCCCACTGACATTTTACTTTCTCTTTGGCATTTATGAGTTGAGAAGTCTGGAAACCCCCATACCTGCCATTGAATCAGTCCTCTGAAGTCTGCTCTGGACTATCTGTTCTGTGGATCTCAGTCAGAGTGTTTCATAGGACTGAGCTCTGCTTCCACCTCAGTGTGATAGACCCTTCTTGTTGGCCTGCCTGGCTGCCTTCAGTGGGAAATTTGTTTCTCTCTGTCACTTTGTGGGTTCTGTAGTACTAAAATTGTTTAGAGTCATTTTTTATAGGTATTTGAGATGGTTGGAGCTGGAGCTCAAACAAGTTCCTGCTTTTACTCAGTTATCTTGGCTCTGCCCCCTATTGTATTTTAAGCAATGATAAGGAGAGTTAATTTTAGAAAAAAACAAATAAGTATGCAAGACCTATATGAACTGATTCAAAGTGAAGTTAGCAGAACTAGATCATTGCACAAGTAGCAAAAATGTTCTAATTATGATCAACTGCAAAAAAATTGGCTATACTGATCAATACGGTGATCCCAAGGAAATTTTAAAGGACTCATGATGAAAAAATTCTAGCCACCTCCAGATAGAAAACTAATGAATTTTAAGTATAAATTGAAACATTATTTTCTTACTATATTTTTATTGCTTTAAAAAACACGATTAATATGTTTTGCATGATTACTTATGTATAATATATATCATATTATTTTGTCTTCTAAATTGGTAGGAGGAGGTTGGAGAGATAGAGACAATTTGGAACACAAAATTTAAAAAGAAAAGAATGTTTAAATGAATAAATAATAAATTGGCATGGTTTAAAAAATAAATTCTTGAATGTTCAGCTAAAGGTAGCTTCCAAATTATTTTTAAATCTTTTCTGTCATTTATAAAATAAATAAAAAATAAATAAATAAATACATAAATGAATAAATAAAAAATATATATGTACATATATATTATATAAATGAGCAGATAAATAATAAAATGAATCGATATGTGAACAAATGAACAAACAAATGTAAATGAATGAATAAACAAATAGAGAAATTAGTAAATAAAGGTAATTAAATAAATAAATAACACTTCAGAACACTGTGTCTGTTCTTGACTCAGGCCAGACTTCTTGTTGTATAGTTCCAAGATTGAAATTAAATGAGACACTTCTAAGTCATTTCATTGGGCAAAAGAGAAGGTGAGAGAGGAAGACAGAGACACAGAGAGAGACAGAGAGAGAGAATTTACTCATCAGTGGAAAGATATTTAGTAAGAATATACAATCAGAATTTTCTACTGATGATTTAGATGGTCATATCCCCTACCTCTGAGGTTCCCATGGTGGTCTGATGGCTAAATATCTAAGTGAAGCTAGAATTCCCCATGACTTTTCTTTTTATTCAAATAATCAGGAAGTTATATCAATGATCTGAGTCTTTAGTCTCCTGAGATAATTAAATTTCAAAGATGGTTACAATACTCTTTTGAGGAATAGAACTAATTCCTCCCACATTGCAGAGAGCTTGGTTACATATTCCTCCTATCACATAGAGTAAAGAAGCATTATTTCTCCAGTAATCCATTAAATACATCCTGAAACTATAATTATAGCAGATCATTCTGATAGAATGTGATGCTCTATTTATATCCATAAATTTGTCATAGAGGAAATGTTCCATCATAAAAACGGCTGCTTTTTACAAAAAAGGCGAAAAAATAATGTTATTTTCAGGAGACCCCTCAAGAAAGTTCTTATCTATAAACATAGTGGCCTGAGATTTAAGCTTTTTAAAAAACTGTTGTTATTATATTTCATAATAGTTTAATAAGCATATATGCAATAAATATACATGAATATGTACATGCATACATACATTTCTATATACACAGGAGTACAGAGAAATAGATAGACAAAATGTGACAGATTCTGGGGGAAAAAAAAGATAGGAAAGATACTTGACCTTGAAAAAAAATGCAGGTTTGATATTCTGACCTAAAATGAAGAAAATAAGTAGGAGTCTTAATTTTTACATGTATTGAACTGCTTTTTTTGAAACGATAAGACATAATTCTGAAATTCATGAAAATAAACACATTCATATGTAAGATGATCCTCAAAGATCCTCAAAGAACTCATCCTTATATTCAGAAATCTAAGTGATCTTGTACTAATTTAATAGAGATGAAAATTTATACTTTTGATATTTTAATAATATTTTTAATACTTTTGAATGATATAAATTTATACAAGGAAAATATAAGATCTTGCGTGTTTCTCACCTTCCTCTTGCTCCTTTTTCTTGTGATAATTCTCCACATCCCAGTTTCCCCTACCTGCCAATGCTAAAATGACCTGGTGTGAGTATTCAGGATGATTGTTGTATTCTGCTGATTTAAGTGTTCAATAACATCAAATAATGTTCTCAGGATCACCTATAGATGCTTAGTTGTGGTACCCAGGCAACCAAATGCTTTCATCTCTTGCTTTACCCTAAGCATAATTAAGCCTGCCTTTATTAGCATCACAGGTTTCCTTCATTAACCATCTCATAACTTTTTCTCCCACGTCTCATATCTGCCTTCTTCAATCAGTTCACACACTATTTCTCTACCCTAATTCAGAAGCTCATTGCCTCTTATGTGAGTATTGTTAGTAGACTACTAATTTCTAGCTTTGCTTCCAGGCTCCAATTTATCTTTTACACAGCTGTTAGTTGATATTCCTAAAAACAAAGATTTAAAGTCACTACAATAGTGCCAAACTCTTCCGTGGCTCCCTCTCATCTATAGAATACAATATGAAATCCTTAGTTTGCTCCTCATACTTTTCAACAATCTGCCTTCCTCCTTCCTTTCTAGTCTAATAAGAAAACCAACTACAAATGAAAGATTCTGTAAAATAAGTGATGGTACATATTTAATATTAAAGAAATTTGCAATAAAAAAAAACTTAAGTCTATCCTCTAAACAGTCTTTCCAAAGTTTCTTTTACCCTTTGTTGGCACATCAAGTTCCACAGGCTTATTTACTTTCTAGGATTTCTTACAGACCATAGCAAAAAAAAAACCAAACAACAACAACAACAAAAAAAGAACTTTCCCTCAGCTTTAGGAACGTGAATTATACCTTGCCGCACACTGGATGTAACAGGAATTATCTAATTCACTTCTTTGCTCTAAACATCTTCTAAATATTTTAAGGGCTAGGTACTTAGCTCCTATTCTAGGAAATTTTTATTTTTCCTACTCTAGATTCCCATAATGCTATAATTTAGTATACTCATACATTTAGATTTTTTAAAAAACTATAGATTAAATAGAACTACAGTTGATCCTAAATTAACACCAGATACCTATATATTTTTGAAGCAGTCTGCATTTCAAATTTAAATAGTTTCTTACTGGTGTCTAAGCTGATGTAATTTTTGTGAGTTTCAAATTTATGGTTAACTGTTGCAGGTCATTTCATGTTAGTGATGCATCTGCTGTCACTTTTGTGGGAGAAAGGATGACTCATTTACAAAGATGGGATTTCTTGTATTTCATGTTTGCTAACAAGGAGTACAGGAAGTAAAAATTTTAGCCTGTAAATGCAAATATGCACAGAGAAAAATAGTAGAGAATTACAAAAAAGTTATTTTCACTGAAATACAAGCAATTGTTTTAATGAGGCTTGTTACAGCTATAAATGTTAGAGTAGCTATGGAGTTTTGTTTGTTTTATCTTTGAGTGTGAGGTAGTGCTATAAACTGCATCAATATTCCTGGCACCTAGTGAGTCTCTGGCATCATCAGTCTTCCATGCAAAACTTAGGAATAATAGCCTTGCTTAAATTATGTGATGATAATGATTGGTTATCATGACAGTAGGATTTTTCCTGCCATAAGGATACTGAATTTCTAGAAAGGAGTTTTAATTCATAGAATCGCATGACATCACATTTAATCACATGGAATCACATGTGAGGTAGTGTCTTTTGTTGATTCAAAATCTTATAGATGCAAAATATTGAAATGGGGATTCATATTCATTCATATAATTTCATTATCCTTACTTAAACCCTATTGTAAATTGCTTATTATTTCATGATTGACACCAAAATAGTAACACTTATATAATTTACAATAAAGTTAATAAAGAAAAATATGAAATGAGTATTATTTTTCTTTACCATCTAGTCCCCTAAACCTTAATCCTATCAACACTACCACACACTCCAACACAGAATATAGATGGAACCATGATTAGGATATGTCTGTTAAGGACACCCTTATTTTTCAAATTCAAAACTCAATGGCCACTGCAAAGAATATTTAAAGATTATTAATATTAGCTTAAAATAATTGTACCAGTTAAGATGTTTGAATTATTATGGTATAAGCTCTACAGTCACATCTGTTGACATTCTTTTAGCAAAAAAATTTCATGTTGAATAATTGAAACTGAAAAATAATTGAATTTCTTTACTTAATATCTATTTTCTTATGTTCAAAGATCTGCCAAAATACACCCTTGCTCATAGTTCCTAAGTTCCCAACACTAGTATATGGAAAAGGCCTATCCATGATTTAGGGTATTTGGAGATTCCTTACCCTATTTTATTTCCTCCTCACCCCTTCCCCCAACTATGGAGAGGTCACATGAAGCACAAAATAAATAAATCACTGAGAAGAATTAAAAATGTGAAGAAAAAACATCAGATTAAAAGATTCAACAATTATAACACTAACTGGACTCCAAGACAAACTGCTATAGATCAGTTTGTTTCCTGTGCCTTGGCTGCCCTTTCCAAGTTAGAGACAAGCTACACAGTCATTAACCATGTTAAGACACATCTTATGCTTTTTTTCTTTATTTAATATTAATAATTAAAAGAAAATTGAAAAAGCAAGAAGGTTTAGAGAGAACCAAGTCCATATCTCTGATATATTTTGGGTGAGAAATAAAAATCTGGAAATTTCCCTATTCAAGGGCATCCATCCTTCATATATGGAGTGATTGCTTTCCATAGTTAAAACTCAAGGATTTTATTTCTAACTTCTAAATGAACATACATAAATATATGTAACACATACATATTTCTTTACCCAAATTATAATTGTATAGATATAGAGAATTCTTGATGAATAATTTCCTTTACCAATGCAGATCAGCAATTATTCTGAAACTTCTAATAATATGAAACTTGGATATTGAGAAGTTAAATGATTTGTCCCAGTCCAAGCAGTGAATTTGTTTCAAAGAGAGGAAGGCATCCAAACTTGGAAAGTCAGCAATCTATTCACTGTGTTAAAGCTGCTTAAGTAAATGAATATCTCAGCTCAAAATATTTTATATATATATATATATATATATGTATATATTAATGAATTAAATCCTTGCTGCTTAGACAATTTTTGAAATGATAATTAGGAATAGGGATGAAAGAAAAAGAAAAGATTATGCTCTCATCAGTTGGATGTAAGATGTTTCAGGGTTTGTGGAACAGAAGTTACATAGGAGTTAGTATAGCATGGGTGAAAGAAAACTTGATTTGACCTCAGAAGAGTTGAATCATGCCCCAACTCTGCAATTGCTGACAGATTGGGGAAAGGGAATAACCATTTATATAGTGCCCACTTGTTCCAGGTACTGTGCTAAGCACTTTTTACAAATATCTTATTTGATCTTCACAATAATCCGGAGAGGTAAATGGTATTATTTTCTTCATTTTACAGTTGAGAAAAGTGAGGCAAACTAGAGTTACAGGACTTGCCCAGGATCACACATCTTGCAAGTATCTGAGGTTGTATTTGAAGTCAGGACTTCCTCACCATAGTCCCAGTGCTCTATTCATTGCGCCATCAGTTGCCATCATGAAATCTTAGGCAACAATTCAGTTAATTCAAAGGTTAATTCAAACCTTCCCGAATTTCAGATTCCTCACATGTAAAATATGGATAATAATAATTGTACTTCATACCTAAAAGGGTTACCATAAAGACATCATTGTGAAAATAGAGTTGAATTCAAAACAATGTGCTTTTTCATTGTAGAAATAGAATGTTTATCATTACTTTTAGATTTTCTAATAGTTGATTATAAAGTTATTTTAACTTTAAAAATAAAACCTCATAATATGTTCACCTTTGATAAATACCTATGCATTTTAGTCAATGCACTCTATTCTGTGAACCATTAACATGGTCTTATATTTAAAGCTAAACATTTTGAACAGATTTCAAATTATTCAAACCAACCACAAAACTAGCTGTTTTTATTTTTTAATTTTTTATTGATGTCTTTTTATTTACTATTAGTTTACAGCATTAAGTTCCACAATCTCTTAAGTTTCAAATGTTCTCTAATCAAATATAGGTTCTACAAATACCTTCACGTTGAACATTAGTGATGTTGTAAAGGATTATAACCAATGGGCTGAAAAATGAAAAAGAAGGGATAAAACAAAACACATATGAGAGAGAGCAAATAGTTGTCTTCAATATGCAGACTCTGTAGTTCTTTCTCTGGTTGAGGATACCCCTTTCCATCATGAGTCTTTTGTAGTTGTCTTCTTTGCTGAGAGGAGTCCAGTCTATCAATGTTAGTCATCACACATACTATTTGTCTGTAATTATGTACATAGTTCTCCTGGTTCTGCTCTCCTCACTCACCAAATTGTTAAGAAGTCCATCTGCTCCTAAATTCTTGTAGCACAGTAATATTCAATTAAAATCATATACCACAACTTGTTTAGCCATTCCCCAATTGATGGGCATCTGATTCACTTCCAATTTTTTGCCAACACAAAAAGAGCTGCTATAAATATTTTTGTACATATGGGTCTTTTTCCCATTTCTGTGATTTCTTTGGGATACAGCCCCTGAAGTGGTATTGCTGGGTCAAAGGGTATGCACTTATTTAGAGCCCTTTGGGCATAGTTCCAGATTGCTCTCAAGAATGGTTGGATTAGTTCACAACTCCACCAACAATTCACTAGTGTTCCAATTTTTCCACATCCTTTCCAGCATTTATAATTTTCCTTTTTTGTCATCTGAGCCAATGTGGCCAGTGAGATGTGGCACCACAGAGTTGTTTTGATTTGCATTTCTCTAATCAATAATGATTTAGAGAATTTTTCATATGCTTATAAATGTCTTTAATTTCTTCCTCTTAAAACTGTCTGTCCATATTTTTTGACCATTTATCAATTGGGGAATAACTTGTATTCTTATATATTTAATTCATTTCTCTGTATATTTTAGAAATGAGGCCTTTAACAGAAACAATGGTTGTAAAAATTCTTTCCCAGTTTCCCACTTCCCTCCTAATCTTGGTTACATTGACTTTTTTTTTGTAGAAAATCTTTTTAATTTAATGTAATCAAAATTATCCATTTTGCATTTCATAACACTCTCTAACCCTTGTTTGGTCATAAAAATCTTCCTTTCTCCATTAATCTGACAGGTAAACTATTCCTTGCTCTCCCAGATTAATTACAGTATCAGCATTTATACCCAGATCATATACCCATTTCAACTTTATTTTGGTGTACAGTGTAAGATACTGATCTATAACCAGTGTTTCCGTACCGTTTTCCAGTTTTCCCAGCAGTTTTTGTCCAATAGTGATATCTTATTCCAGAAGCTGGGGTCTTTAAGTTTATCAAACAGTTGATTACTATAGTAATTGACAGCTGTGTCTCATGAACTTAATCTATTACACTGATCCACTACTCTATTCCTCAGCCAGTACCAAGTAGTTTTGATGACTGCTACTTTATAATACAGATTGAAATCTGGTATGGCTAGACCTCCTTCCCTGGAATTTCTTTTCATTAATTCCTTTGATATTCTGGACCTTTTGTCCTTCCATATGAATTTTGTTACTATTTTTTCTAGCTCTATAAGATTATTTTTTGGTATATTGATTGGTATGGCACTAAATATGTAATTTGATTTATGTAAAATTGTCATTTTTGTTGTATTAGCTTGACCTAGCCATGAACAAGATGCTTTTCCAATTATTTAGATTTGAATTTATTTGTGTGAAAAGTGTTTGGTAATCATGTTTACAATAGGTCCTGGGTTCATTTGGGCAGATAGATTCCCAAATATTTTATAATCTCTACAGTAACTTTAAATGGAATTTCCCTTTCTATTTCTTGTTATTGGATTTCATTAGAAATATATATGAATACTGAGGATTTATGTGGGTTTATTTTATATCCTGCAACTTTACTAAATTTATTTGTAATCTCAAGTAATTTTTTACTTAATACTCTAGGATTCTTTAAGTATATCTTCATATCTTCTGCAAAGAGTGATAGCTTAGTCTCTTCTTTGCCTAATTTGATTCCTTCCATTTCTTTTTCTTCTCTTATTGCTACTGCTAACATTTCTAGTACCAAATTGAATAAGAGGGATGATAATGGACATCTTTGTTTAACCCCTGATCTTATTGAAAATGCTTCTAGCTTTTCCCCATTACACATAATACTTGCTGATGGTTTTAGATAGATGCTATTTATTATTTTAAGGAAGACTACATTTATTCCTATACTTTCTAGTGTTTTTAATAGAAATGGGTGTTGTATTTTCTCAAAAGTCTTTTCTGCATCTATTGAGATAATCATATTGCTTTCAATAGTCTTACTGTTGATATGATCAATTACACTGATAGTTTTCCTAATATTTAACCATCCTTGGATTCCTGGAATAAATCCTACCTGATCAAAGTGGATTATTCTCCTAATAAGTTGCTGTAGTCTTTTTGTTAATGTATATATATTTTTAAATTTTTGTGTCTATATTTATGAGAGATATTGGTCTATAATTTTCTTTCTCTGTTTTGTCTCTTTCCAATTTAGGTATCAGTACTATATTTGTGTCATAAAAAGAAGTTGGCAGAACTCCTTCTCCAATTCTCCCAAATAGTTTGTAGAGTATTAGAATCAATTGTTCTTTAAATGTTTGATAGAATTCACTAGTAAATCCATCTGGCCCTGGAGAATTTTTCCTAGGGAGTTCCTTGATGGCTTGTTTAATGTCTTTTTTTTCTGAAATTGGGTTATTTAAGAATTTTATTTCCTCTTTAGTTAATCTAGGCAACTTATATTTTTGTAAATATTCATCTATTTCAATAAGATTGTCAAATACATGGGCATACAATTGGGTAAAGTAATTCCTAAAGGTTGTTTTAATTGGTTCTTCATTGAATGTAGATTCACCTTTTCATTTTTGATACTTTTGGTGTGGTTTTCTTCTTTCTGTTTTTTAATCATAGTGACTAAAAGTCTATCAATTTTATTGGTTTTTCATAAAGCCAGCTTTTAGTTTTATTTATCAATTCCAAAGTTTTCTTATTTTCAATTTTATTAATCTCTCCTTTGGTTCTCAGTATTTCCAATTTAGCATTTAATTGGGGATTTTCAATTTGTTCTTTTTCTTGCTTTTTCAGTTGCCTGTTCAATTTATTGATCTCTATTTTCTCTATTTTATTCATGTATGCATTCAGAGATATAAAACTTCCCCTAAGAACTGCTTTCCCACAAGTTTTGTTGTCTCATTTTTGTCATTCTCTTGAATGAAGTTACTTATTGTTTCTATAATTTCTTGTTTGACCCACTCATTCTTGAGAATTAAATTATTTAGTTTCCAATTAGGTTTTAGTCTACCCTTCCATGGCCCTTTATTACATATAATTTTTATTGCATCATGATCTGAGAAGGATGCATTTAATAGTTCTGCCTTTTTTCACTGAATTGTGAGGTTTTTATGCCCTAGTACATGGTTAATTTTTGTGTATATACCATGTACCCCTGAGAGGAAGATATATTCCTTTTTGTCCCCATTCAATTTTCTCCAGAGGTCTACCATATCTACCTTTTCTAGAATTCTATTCACCTCCTTAATTCCATTCTTGTAAATTTTTAGGTTAGATATATAAAGTTCAGAGAGGGGAAGACTGAGGTCCCTCACTAGTATAGTTTTGCTATGTATTTCTTCCTCTAACTCCCTTAACTTCCCCTCTAGGAATTTGGATGTTATACTGCTTGATGCATATATGTTTAGCAATGATATTGCTTCATTTTCAATTGTATCTTTAGGAGAATATAGTTTCCTTCCTTATCTCTTTTAATTAGATCTATTTTTGCTTTGGCTTTGGCTGAGATAAGGAGTGTTACCCCTGCTTTTTTATACTTTAGATGAAGTACAATATATTTTACTTCAGATTTTTACCTTTACCCTATGTGTGTCCCTCTGTTTCAAATGTGTTTCTTGTAAACAGCATATTGTAGGATTATGCTTTTTAATCTATTCTGCTATCTGCCTTCATTTTATGAAGAGTTTATCCCATTCATGTTCACAGTTGTGATTACTGTCTATGTCTTTCCCTCCAGTTTATGCTTTTATTTTCCCCTTCTCCCTTGCCCTCCTTAAGAGTTTTCCTTTTTATCACCATCTCCCTCAATATTCCCTCCCTATCAACTCCCCTCTCTTTTCCTACCCTTCCCCCTTACTACTTCTTCCCTCCCTTGTAAGCCCTCCCTTTTATAATCCTCCCCCTTCTACTGCCTATAGGCTATGATAGATTTTTATTCTTAATGTAGTAAGTTATTTCTTCCTTGAGCCAAGATCGATGAGAATAAATGACAAACAATGCTCCTCTCCCACCCCTATTTCCCTCTATTATGTTAAGTTTTATGTCTCTTCATGATAGAGTCCTATACTTAACTGATTATGTTATTCCTTCCCTACACCAAAACCAATGAAGGCAAAGCTCGTATAATGTTCATCTCCCTCCCTTCTTTCCCTCTAATATGATGTGTTTTTATGCCTTTTTGTGTGGCATAATTTATCATTTCCTGTTTCCTCCTTTATTTTTCTCTCATTATGGTCCCTTTGTAACACCTTAATAAGGTTTTTTTTATCATCATTTTAGCTAATTTATATCCACACCCTCTATTTATTTATATACCTTTTAAATGTGGTGATAAGTATACAATTGTCAACATTAATGGATATCAGCTTCCCATATAGGGATTTAGACAATTTGATCTTATTAAATAACAAGTTGTGTGTGTGTGTGTGTGTGTGTGTGTGTGTTTTCCCTTCTATGTATCTCTCGAGTCTTGCATTTGGAGATTGAATTTTCCTTTGAGATCTGGCTCTTTTCATCAGGAAGGTCTGGACATCCCTTATTTCATTGGATGACCATCTCCTTGCCTGAAACATTATGCTCAGTTTCACTGGATAGCTGATCCTTGGGTTGCCTGAGCTCCTTTGCCCTATGAAATATCATATTCCAGTCCCTCCAGTCTTTCATTGTAGAAGCTTCTAGGTCCAGTGTGATCCTGACTGTAGTTGCACAATAATTGAATTGTTTCTTTCTGGCTGCCTAAAGTATTTTCTTCTTTACCTGATAGTTCTACAATTTTGCTACATTTCTTAGAGTTTTCAATTTGGGATCACTTTCAGGAGGTACACAGTGGATTCTTTTGATAACTATTTTAACCTCTGGTTCTAGGACCTCAGGGCAGTTTTCCTTGATGATTTCTTGGAGGATGTTGTCCAGGCTCTTTTTTTTTCATCATGACTTTCTGGTAGACCAATAATTCTTAGATTATCTCTCCTGTATCTGTTCTTCATGTCAGTTATTTTTCCATCGAGATATTTTATCTCTTTTTCTAATTTTTCACTCTTGAGGTTTTCTTTGACTATTCTTGATGTGTCATAGAGTCATTAGCTTTGATTTGGCTGATTTTAATTTTTAGTGAATTATTTACTTCAGTTAAATTTTGGAGCTCCTTTTCCACATGTTCAGATTTCATTTTTAGGGATTTATTTTCTCCAGTCAGATTTTGAACCTTTTACCATTTCACACATTTTACTTTTTAAGGAACTGCTTTCTTCAGTGAACTGTTTTTTGATTTTTGCAATTGTAATTTTAAAAGAATTGGTCAATTTTTTTTCCACCTCTCTAATTTGGTTTTTAACGTCCTTCCTGAGCTCTTCCAAGAACAATTTCTGGGCTTGAGACCAGTTCATATTCCTTTTTGAGGCTCCTGCTGTGGGTGTAGAGTCAATGCTGTCTCCTTCTGAATTTGGTTCTTTATGCTCACAATAATAGGACTATAAAGTCTTTGCAATCTATTTTTCCCTATTTTGAGGAACAGCCTTAGCCATTCTCTTTCTTTAGGGTTCCCAAGATTTTCGTGGGTTCTACTATTTTAGGATTTTATTCTGGGGCAATAATTTATGGGTTTCAGGGTCAGAGGGGGAATTAGGGGAGTTGGGGTTCATTCTGTTATTCTGGTCCCTGGAAGTTCAGATAGGTGATTTCCAAATTTCCAGGATGTGGGTTGATGGTCCCAAGAGTCCCTTGCTATGGGCCCTGCATTTGTCTCTTACCCAACTCGGACAGATCCCCAGTCCCCTGGTTGGTGGATCAGCTTTCCCCAGCGTCCACTTCATCGTGTACTTTGAAAACTAGCTGTTTTTAAAGAGATTTCATTCATGTTATTTTCCTTAATTAAAAAAAAAATTTTTGTTAAAGGAACAATTATCTTCTTGGCATAATATAAAATCATAACACTAGGTTATATATTTCCACACTGGTGTGTTGATTTGCTAAAAAATATGCTTGAGGAAAATCTGTAATTACAATGGAAATTATTAGTTTTCATCAAAAGAAAGTCCTGCCCATTTCCATAGGGAATCACTTGTTGGAATTTCATGGCTGAAAATTGAATGAAAAGGTGATTAAGTAAGGTTGCTACTTAGGGTTCATGCCAACTTTGGCCTACTTTATACTTTACTGCTAATAAATCACAGGGTTATAATAAGCTAACTAATGTCATGATCCTTCACCTTTTATGAATGAAATACAAATAAAGGGAAAGAAATAGTGCAAGAGTAGCAGATCTTTTCCTAAAAAGGATTGTGATTGGCTTTGCACTTTCAGTCTCACAATGTATATTATGCCTCAAGCCAACCACAAATAAAAATAACAATGATATTTATCAAATCCACATGCTTCCATGATGCAAAAATAGAAGAGGTCTTAAAATTAAGCTTCATTTTGGGAACTATAGCCATACGATATCTATCATACAAAATATTTTCCATCCAGTTTTTAAAAAGGGATACTGTGTCCTTAGCAGGGGAAAATAGTTATCGATGCCCTGCTTTCTATATACACAGGCAAGCAAACTTTTTTTCTTCTTTCTAGCATTTGATAAAAGACAAGATATCTTTTAAACTTTAGAAGAGTCATAAAAACATAA
The DNA here is from genome assembly GCF_028583685.1 of Petaurus breviceps papuanus. Classification (NCBI taxonomy): domain Eukaryota; kingdom Metazoa; phylum Chordata; class Mammalia; order Diprotodontia; family Petauridae; genus Petaurus; species Petaurus breviceps. The sequence goes on along the minus strand of NW_027185779.1, from coordinate 11,760,486 downwards.
TAAAGCTAAAACCATAAAGCTATGGCAGTAGACAATGCCCATTAAGTGTTGTGGGCCAGGGCAATGATTGACGCTCAAGAGAATTGTTTTGACCAAAACCTTTCTTAAGGACACTAGTGAGCTTAGTCAAAGTGCTCCATTTCTTTCTACTATAGGAATATATTCATTGTCTCACTTTTACTCTTCAAGCTGTCTCTGTGACAATTCTTTCAGAAATCTCTTCTGCAACAATAGGAAGGCCTCATAAAACACTAAAAGCCTTGTCAAGGCTTTCTTAAGAACTTCACTATTTTTATGGATATAGTCCTTATGTGTCAATATGGCAAGATAATGCACAGAGAAGTAGGTCTTCTCCTCCTGAATGGAGAGAGTCGTTCCATAAGAAAGCTATAGGTGTGCATTTGCATGTGCATGTATGTGTGCATTGCGTGCATATATTTACACATATACATGTATAAATTACAGAAGTGTATGTGTATATATATTCATGCATGTATATAATATATATATATGTATGTATGCAATTAAAGTTCGATTTATTGGGGTTAGAGTTCTATTTATTCACATGACATGCACAGTTCACATTTAAATATTGATGTATAATCATGATTTTTGAGCCTCAAATGTCCTAACATATACTATTCTTATGAAGCCTTTCTAAAAAATGCTCGAACTATTCAATACATATACATACATATGAATATACATATAAATGAATATATACATATACAAGCATGTTATATAAACACATAATCATAATGTATATGCATGTGTTTATGTATACATACATACATACATCCCCCCATACATATATATGTATATAAATGTAATTTGTGAGAAATAAGGAGATAGAAAGACTCTGTGAAGAATTTGAAAAAAATGCTACAAACAAAATCAGCATTTTAGCACCACTCTGGGCTCATACTTCCTACTTACATTGGAATTATAATTTAGCTTCCCAGAAGAAGAATACTATTTCTCCCTTCATGCTTCTAAGAGGTAACTCTGAGGGATTGAAGTTTCAAATATAATAAGTTATGGTACTCCATCCTGTGTGCTCCTCAATTTCATCAAACATTTGTATCTATTAGCTTTTACCTAGAGATATGTATGTATACATATACATCTCTTGTGTGTATATATACATGCTATATATGATTTCATAATGTGCATTTATATGCCACATGTATGTACTTGTATACATACATGTGTATATATACACACATGTATACACATGGATGCAGAATTTATTAGTTCTTCACAAGATTTCATAAGAAATCGAATTAATTTTTTTTCTTTCAGTCCTTTGGTAGAAAAATAAAATTTCTTGGTCTTAGTATCTAATTTGTGAATGTGATGTGAAAGGTTTATATTGAGGTATTGATTGTTAGTGTTATTTTTAGCCTTACTGATCTTTCTATCACCCATACTATGTTTCTATTAGGTGTTGGGCATACAAAAGACAAAAAATGAAAATTTTCCCATCCTCAAAGATTTTATATTCTCTCAACATGTACACATTTCAATATATTCAGAAAAAAGTACAAGGGGATTTTTGGATTTAGCATTACTATCTGAGGAAGCAATGAAAATCCCATGACCATCAGCTCTTATATAAATAATGTTCTATTTACAAAAAATGGAGGATTATGGGTTTTTTTTGGTAGACTTTTTTGTGACATTTATATTGAACAGATATTATTTGATTGAAGCCATTTGAATATTACAATTAACCTAGTATTCACAAATAAGGCACATGGTCAACTTGTCTTGAAGTACTCATAATCAGCATAAGCAAATGAAGAATATGATGATAATTGTAATTTATGTAACAACATCTGTTATAGCAATTGAGGAGGTAAAAAAATTTCATGAAGAATTTTTTTTTAAATCCTACAAACAACACTACTGTGTTGTAACTGCTTTGGGCTCACTCCCCCTTCTCACATTGGACTCATAGGTTAAGTTATTAACAGAAGAATTCCATTTCTTTCCTCAAGGTTCCCCACTTCTGTATCTAAGCAATTGGAGACTGAGATTTTCAATTCAATAGCTCATAATACCCCATCCTGTGTAATCCTGAAGATCAATCACCAGTTGATATCAATTAACTTTTACTACAGAGTCAAATCACTAGTCATGAATACCTTCTTCAAAAAGGTAATCAGAAGCTAGGATCATGGCAGACATAAAGCAACATCACAAAAATAAAATAAAATCCATTAGTTCTTAACAGGAAATAATCGGTTTCTGATGTGAGAATCCTTACCTCCTATTCCTATGATACACTGATTGGCAAAGCACTGACTATGAAGAAGGAGTTCTGGGTTTCAAAACCATCCTCTGAAACACTTGTGTCACTTAGCTTTTTTCCCCATTTGGGAAATGAGAGATTTGGACTTAATGGTCTTTGAGTTCCCTTCTAGCCCTTGATCCATAATCCCTGAACCAAATTCTCTAGGTTCTAGGGAGTTACTAATGAACTCCATGAGCTGTCTTTTCAACTGCATATAGAATTTGGAGAGTAGACATTCTTCATGATGCTTGTTTTGTGTTTCAGTGGAAACATTTGGGAAAGGTATATGTGTTATGTAGGAGGCTCTGCATTATCTGGAGTTTTATGTAATCAGCAAAATTTCACCGATGAACTGAATTTCCAGACCTCAAAATCAAGAAAGAATCCCTTTTCTATTTGTACTAATGTTGGGCACATTTAGTGGGATGACACCTCTCCATTGTTTTTTAATTCTCATAATGGATAACTGGATAATTGCTGAAGAAATTTTGCATTTTTAAATTTATAGAGGAATCATAAGATATACAAGGCAAACACCTCCTTGAAGGAGAAACTTTAAATCTACTTTTTCTTTTATTTTTTAAAAATGTAGTTTTAGTCAACAAAAAATGAGAATATAGTGTTATCTGAACCTTTCAAAGTTGTGAAAAATAACATACAGAACCCTCTCTGTTGAAACATGATTGACAAGATGGCACCAACCATCTTGTACCCCTTAAACCAAAAGCAGAAATATTATTAAATTTTGGCATCATTAAAATAAGCCATGATATAAGGAGACAGAAAGAATAAAATGTAAAATAAAAGTAAAATACAAACTAAAACTACTCATCACTGTTTCTGCCTCTAGGCCACTGGGCATGTAGGGCACAGCCAACATAAGGAACTTCAACAGCTGCAATCTTAGTATCTGTTTGTGAGAGTTCCAAGCTGGTTTATGACTAACTTAGCTTGGATACTACCTCTCTTAACCCCAACTCTCATACACAAGTGCACAAGAAGCAAAGGATTATAGATGAATATAGACATGTGCTTAGATATATACATATATGCCTACACATATACATACGTGTGTGTGTGACTTTCTCTGTGTCCATAGGTATTTTGAGAAACCATGGAAAGAAAAAATCACACAAAGGTAAGGCAGTAGTGAGAAGGGAGTAAAAAAGAAATAGTACCTGAAAGCTCAGGGCTAATTCGAGAGAAAGGGACTTCTATGCCTGAAGGAAGGGGACTAGAAAGTCAGCTTGTATTAGTCCTCTCCCCAAAGAGTTGCATTTTTTTGTTTGTTTGTTTTTTGTTTGTTTTTTGCTTTTTGGAGGGTAGAAGGCAGGGAAATTGGGGTTAAGTGTCTTGCCCATAATCACAAAGCTAGTAAGTGTGTCAAGTGTCTGAGGGAAGATTTGAACTCAGGTCCTTCTGATTCTAGGACTGGTGCTCTATGCACTGTACCACCTAGCTGCCCCAATGAGTTTTCTTTGAGCAAGGAACAAGTTGGACCTTCATACTTCAAAGGGGTAAGAATGCCAAGTTTCAGAGGCTACTGGGACTAAGGAAACTGAAACAAAAATAGTTTGAATTTACTTGCTCAGAGGCACTGACTCAGATTACTGACTCCAAGTCCTTGGTCCTCTAGTTATTTTAGCACATTCTGTCTTCAAGGTGACTCACTAACGCATATGATATTCAGATGTTCATTCAAATTTTGTTGTTTTTCTTCTGCCAAATTCTCTTCTACATCTACATTTTTTATGTCCTTAATTTGGCATTCTCTCTCAGAGCCTTTATTTCTTTGGAGAGATTCACATTAGTTAAAAAAAAATCCACTTTATTTTTCTTTGTTAATTCTAGGAAGAGAGACCTATAGTTTCTGACAATTTCATTGTAATATCTATTGAAATATTTGTGTTTTTGAACTTCTCTAAGTTTTTTTCTTGTCTCTCTATGATTTTTTGTAAGTTCACAGATTTTTTTTTAAATTTGGAGTATTATATTTGCTCAATGTGTTGTGGCTTTTGAATTTTTTTATGATCATTTTTCTTCTGCCTGTATATTAATCATTATAGGCTTATCTGCTTGAGAGTTAAGTTTATATCTAGCCTCTCTTCCTTTTCTCTATCTTTCAGCCTTGTTCTTCTTTCCCCAGTGACTCTTTTTGCCTTCTATTCTTATTCTTTGCCTCCTCTTCCTCCACTGCTATATTTGCCTCTGAAACTAGTCATGGCCAGTCCCCTTCTATTGAGAATAATGGGAGCCTCACCAGCTCCTTGACTGATAACAAGCTGACTTTGTAGTCCCCTTCATGCACAGAAGTCCTTTTCTCTCTAACTGATTTCAAAGGTTCCTTTAGTTGTTTTTTCTTGTCTCTTCTTCCACCATGGCCGGACCCCATGCATTGATTTCTCCTTTTGTGACTTTGGCAGAATCAAAATCTTCTGTTTCTTATGCAATTATGTGTGTGTTGAAGAGTGAGGTTTGGGAGAGGAGGTGTGAGGGTGTGATAACTAGATAGAGTCACTGACTTTAACAAACCAGACTATGTATTCCGCAGACAGATCATGGGACTCCAGCTTACTGGGTCCTTTTTTTTCAGCTGTGTCCTACATGCCCAGTTGACCTGAAGGTGTGGACAGTGAAGCATAGCTTTCAGCATTTATCCAGTATTATTTCATGAGGCTTTTACTTTGTGCTGTGCTGTTTCAATCTGCTTATCTTGTGGATTCAGGCTTAATTATTTCAGATGTGGTGATTATTTCCTTTTGTTCTGAGCTTTTGAAATTGGAGAAGAATACAATTACCTCTGCCATTTTACCAATCATATCTCAACAGAGAAATTTCTACAAAATTTTTTAACAACTTTCCAATCATATAATTTATAGAAATGTCCATTTAACACTAAATTATTTTATTTATTTATTTACCAAAAATGCAGTTCTAAAGTCTCCTTCAGGTATTTATTTACCATATATATTTGGAGATTCTTTAAAAGGTACAACAATAGAGAGGAAAAGGGAAGGAAAAGGAGAGTTTACTTAAATGTCTATCATGTGCCAGGCATTGTGCTATTTACAAATATTAATCCAAATAATCCTCACAAAAATCCTGGAAAGTAGGTACTACTAATAACCTCATTTTATAGTTGAGGAATCTTAGGCTTAATAAGAGTAAATGACTTTTCCAGGGTCACACAGCTAGTAAATGTCTGATAGTCTGGAGTTGAACTCAGGCCTTCCTGACTCCAGACCATGTGCCCTCTTCAATAAGCATCTGATTTTCAACATCAGATGAGACAAAAAACAGGGGTGAGTCATCCCATCAAACATTTTGAAACTATTATAGAATGTACCCAATACTAAATCCAAATGGAATAGAATGTCCCTCTGAATTATGAGATCTTCTGAAAGTTTTGTACACAGATAAAATTTTGCTGTTTGCACAAACACCAAATATGGTAGTACCTACTAAATGAGATATGATTCTTTTTTTTTTTTGTTTTTATTTTATTTTATTTTGCCTTTTGGAGGGTAGTTGAGGTTAAATAACTTACCCAAGGTTACACGGCTAATTTTTGTGTGTGGGTGTTAAGTGTCTGAGGCCGGAACCAAACTCAGGTACTCCTGACTCCAGGGCTGGGACTTTACTCACTGTGCCACCTAGCCGCCCCATAATTCCTTTTTTTTTTTTTTAATATTTTTTTTGTTTTTTTCACAGTTATATGCAAAAACATACAGAAACAGTTTTTAAGATTCATTTTTAAAACTTTCAATTTCAAATTCTCTCCCTCCCTGCCTCCCTAGCACTGCTCATTAAAAAGGCAAAGAGTTCAATATAGGTTATACATGTATAGTCAGGCAAAATATATTCAAAATAGATATGTTGTGAAAGAAAACATAAAAAAATCCTCAAGAAAAATAAAGTAAAAAAAATGTATACTTCAATCTTTATTCAGACATCATCTTTTCTTTCTCTGTGGATGGATAGCATTTTTCATCTTAATTCCTTCAGAGTTTTCTTGGATCATTGTATTACACAGAATAGCTAAGTCATTCAGTCATTCATAGACGATCATCTTAAAATATTTGTTACTTTGCACACAGAACATTTCACTTTGCATCAGCTCATTCAGGTTTTTCCAGGCTTTTTTTTTTTTGAGAGCATTCTGCTTATCTTTTTTTATAGTACAATACTATTCTATCATGGTGGCATACTACAACTTGTTCAGTCATTTCCCAATGAAGGGACATCCCCTCAGTTTCCAATTCTTTGCCCCAAGAAATGAACTGCTATAAATATTTTTGTACATATACGTCCATTTCCTTTTTTTTTTTTTGTCTCTTTTGATGCATAGACCTGGTAGGGGTATTGCTAACTTGAAGGGTATGCATATTTTTATAATCCTTTGGGCATAGTTTCAAATGACTACAGAAGGGTTGTATCAGTTCACAGATTCACCCACAATGCATTATTGTTTCATTTTTCCAATATCCCTTCAAATATTTTGTCATTTGTCTTTACTGTCCTATTAGTCAATCTAATAGATAATGATATAGTACCTCAGAATTGTTTTAATTTGCATTTGTCCAGTCAATAGTGAATTAGAGCATTATTTCATATGGCTATAGATACATTTGATTACTTTATCTGAAAAGTGATCACAGATTTTGTTTACTTATGAATTGGGGAATGACTTCTATTTTTATAAATTTGACACAGTTCTCTATATGTTTAAGAAATGAGGCCTTTATTAGAGAAATTTGCTTGAAAAATTATTTTTCACATTTCCTATGCTAACTGTATTTCCCTCATTCCTATCTCTCCCCTCCCTGTTTATTCTATTCTCTCTTTCCTTCTATTCTGTCCCTCTACAAATCTTTTTTACTTCCAATGATCCCTTCCCCCAATCTGCTCTCCATTCTATCACACACAATCTTCTCTTATTCCCTTCCTCTCCTATCTTCCTATAGAGTAAGATAGATTTCTATACTCAATTGAGTTATTCCCTCTTTAAGCCAATTCTGATGAGAGAAAAGTCCACTCATTCCCCTTCTATTGTAAAAGGTTTTTTCTTGCCTCTTTTATGTGAGATAATTTACCTTATTCTTCCTCTCCCTTCCTCTTTCTCCTAGCATATTAGTCTCTCACCCCTTAATTTAATTTTTAGATATTATCCCTTCATAATCAATCCACATCTGTAGTGGTGACATAATTTTCACAGCGACAGCAGTGACAATGAATATCCTGCACAGTTCTGAATCACAAAATATAAAAGACACTCCATACATAAGACAGAAACAAAACATTTATTCAGACATCAGAAAACCAAATCCCAACACCAGAAAGTCAAATCCATCATAGCAACAAAGAAATTAATAAACCATAACAAATCAGGGAGTCACATAATCCTTTAGTCTTCTCACAAACAAACACTCACAAGCCTAGCTGTCTCCTTGACTGTGTCCTCTCCTCCCTCCAGCTCTAACTGCTCTGACTCTCAGCTTGCTGTGGCTCTGCTCCACCCTTCAGCAAAACTCTCCCACCACAGGCTCCACGTGATTACATTTGGCCTATTAGGGGGCAGAGAAGATCTTCAAAGCAGGGAAAATCTTCAAATTCCCTTAGGCCTATTAAGTGGCAGGGAAGATCTTTAACTTACCATTACCATTACAATATACTACTATTAACTACCCTAATATTAGAAAGGTCTTATGGGTTACAAATATCATCTTCTCATGTAGGAATGTAAACAGTTTAACTTTAATAAATCCTTTATGATTTTCCTCTCCTGTTTACATTTATATGTATCTCTTGAGCCTTGTATTTGAAAGTCAAATTTTCTATTCAGTTTTGGTCTTTTCTCAAGAATGCTTTTGGTTTTGTTTTATTGTTTCTCAATTTCTCACAAAGTCATTAGCTTCCATTTGTTGCACTCTAATTTTTAAGGAATTATTTCCTTCAGTGAGACTTTGGATCTCATTTTTCATTTTATAAATTCTACTTTTTAAGGCATTCTTCTTATCCAATTGTACATCTTTCACCATTTGGTCTAGTCTGTTTTTTAAGGTGTTATTTTCTTCAGTATTTTTTTGTTTCTCCTTTATCAACCTGTTGACTTGTTTTTCATGACTTTTTTGTATCAGTCTCATTTCTCTTCCCAGTTTTACTTCTACCTCTTTTACTTGCTTTTCAAAATTCTTTTTAAGCTCTTCCATGGCCTGAGACCAAGTTGTCTTTTTTTTTCTTGTACTCTTTGGATGTAGGAGCTTTGACTTTTTTGTCTTTTTGTGGGTATGTATTTTGATCTTCTTTGTCACCTTGATAACTTTTTACAGTCAGAGCTTTTTTTTCAATTGTTTGCTCATTCTCCCAGCTTATTAATTGATTTTTTTTACTGTTTATTAAAGTAGGGCTCTGTTTCCAGTGTGGAGGGCACACTTTCCCAAGCTTCAAAGGTTTTATGCTGCTGTTTTCAGCAGTACTTCTAGGGACCTGTAAGTTTTCCGTTCTTCCAAGTGGTATGACCTAAGGAGAGGTGTTGACTCCTCTCCTGGATTATGGTCTAGTCTCTGAGTGACCACAAGTACTCTTTTATGCCCTGGAACTGCAAGGAGGGTCCATGCTCCACTGTGGCCACAGATTTGGTTTGTTAGTGCTCCTCTTCACCCAGGGACTGCCCCTGAAGTGTCCACCAGAAATTATACCTGCAAGAAGAGGCCCCTACCAGGGTCCCTGGAAATCACCTGTTAGGCCACAGTAGTTAAAGGACTTTCCACCTGTGTTGCTAGAAATGGCCCAAAGCTTTGTTTATAACTAGGGCTTTGCTAGGTAACCAAGGCTTCACTAGAAATGGCACCACACCCCCTTGGAACCACACTTCATTGTTAGCAACATCTCGTTCTATAAAAATTTGCTCTGCAGAAGGCTTGAGGCTGTCTTCCTTACTTGGGAGGCAGTTGCCACCTAAATAATCACTCCTATCAAACTGTAATTGGCATTGCTGTCCTGTTTTACTCAGTTGTCCATTTCACCCCTCAGGTCTGCAACCTGGATCTGAGTATGGGCAAAGCAACAAAATACTGCCTTAGGTCTAGCAAAAAGACCCTGTAATCTCCTTTTGAATAGTTGTTTGACCCCCTTACTGTCTATAGGCTGAGAGTTCCAGAAGAAATAGATTCAGCTGTTCATTCAGTCACTCGAAATGTCTGCTCCTGGTTTGCTGGTGTGGACCTGTGTCGCTGTAGCCTGTGCTGACCTGAATTCCACTCTCACCCAAATGTAACAGATACTTCCAAATGATGTTTAAGTTCTCTTTGGTGTCTGTGGGCTAAGAGGTCTAGAAACTGCCTCTGCTATCCCTGATTCAGTCACCCTGAACTTTGCTCCAGGTTTCCTGGGCCTAGTGCTGTGCTGGTGTGACCTGGAGTAGACTCTGCTACTATCTTACTCTGAGGCAACAGTCATTTTCTGCTGATCTTCCAAGTTGTCTTGGGCTACAAATTTGTTTCACTCCACCTTTATTTTGATTCTGCTGGTCTAGAATTTGTTTAGAATCTTTGCGGTTGTTTTTTTTTGGAGGGGAGAAGGCAAGGCAATTGGGGTTAAGTGACTTGCCCAAGGTCACATGGCTAGTAAGTGTGCCAAGTTTCTGAGGCCGGATTTGAACTCAGGTCCTTCTGACTCCAGGGGTGGTGCTTTATTCATTGCACTGCCTAGCTGCCCCTAGAATCATATTTTATGGAGGTGTTTGATAGTTCAGTTAAGTCTCTGCCTTTGCTTCACCATCTTGACTCCTTCCTTTCCCCTTAAACTTCCTCCAAGAGTTTTGCTGAATAATCTGTCCTGCAATAACCAAGAAGATGAAGAATGTCTACTTTCCTGACTCTTCTACAGAGTTAAACTCAAAGTTACATGTGTGTGTCCGAGGTAAAATTTGAACCCAACTTCTCTCCATGCTCAATGCTCTTTTCAGTGTACCACAGAGTAAGAGGATGCACAGGGACTGTGTTCATTTGCAAAAGTTCAATTGTGAGGATATATCTGGTGTTCATAAACAGAATGGCATATTCCCAGCTACTATTTTTACAAAGTATGTGAATCAAGTGATATCAAGTTAATAAGCATTGATTAAGCCCTTGAAATATTCCAGACTCTGTGCTAAGTGCTAGGGATACAAGGAAAGAGAAAAAAAATGTCCATACTCTCAAGGAGCTCGCAGTCTGATGAGGGAGACAACATGGAAACATCTACATGCCAACAAGACAGATACGGAATAAAGTGGCTATACCAAAGAGAAGTCACTAGTATTAAGAGGGATCAGGAAAGACTTACTGTAGAAGATGGTATGTTAGTTTACAACTGAAGGAAATCAAAGATGCCAGTAGAGAGAAATGAGGAGGCAGAAAATTCCAGGTATAGGGGATCATCAGTAAAAATGCACAAAATTGGGAGATGGTATGTCTTGCTCCTGGAACAGAAAGGAGACCAGTGTCACTGGATCCCAGGAAACATGGAGGAGCATAACAGGGATGGGTTGATCATCTACCAACACCAACACACAAATCCAAACCTTGAGTGCTGCACTGCTTCCCATGGAATATGAAAAGGACCAAAAGAAAGCTTCTAGCGTATTGGATGGACTCTACAGGGTGCACTCCTGCAAGGATACCTACAACAATTATAGGGATGAAGTGGGATAGATTATATTCTTTACAACTTAAGGAAGTATCCACATTTTTTCCAGAGCATGCCCTGACTGAAACACTGATAGAAGTGTCCCTAAATTATCCACTTCCTACAGGTTCCAAATGATATCAGTGTTCCTTGCCCCTTCCTTTCCAACTCCAACTCAATTGGACCTACTAGTTTGACAAGGACTTTCCAGATCTACTCAAGCCTCTAGAAAATGTACCCAGGTCCCACACCACCCCCACTGACTCTACATATCTCAATGTTCACACAGTTGAATCTCTTTTCATATCCTGCTTCTTCCATTTCATAATTTAAGGCTCCTCAAGCGCAACTTCAGAGAGACTTAAACCTTAAACTTTTCTCATTATTTTATGTAAACAAATGTCAGGCAACTCTTTCACTATTGACAAAGTACATATCCAAAAGAAGAGACTGCTAAGTAATGCAGACCTGTAGTTAGGAAGACCTGAGATCAAATTCTACCTCAGATACTTAATGGCTCTGTGTTCCTGGGCATACCACTTAAAACATTTATCTAGCGGTTTCCTGGAAGGGGGTGGGGGAGGGAGGGTTAAATAACATGGTTGTTGTGAATTAACATATGTAAAGAATCTTGCAAATTTTGAAGAATTATGTAAAGTCTAGTTATTAGCTATTGTCACACCCCATTGAATGCAAAATCCTTGGAAGCAGCAGATGTTTCATTTTCATTTTTTTCTTTCCTCATCTGTAAAATGGGGATAATAACAGCACCTATCTCCTAGGATTGTTGTTAGCAGAAAATAAAATATTTTTAGAGCTCTTTGCAAGTCCTTGAGTGCTATTGTTATTATTAAATATTATTATTAATTATCATCATCACCATCGATATTATTGTTATTGTTACTAGGAATCTTTAAATAGAGCCTGACTAAGCATGTCAGTGATGTTATAAGATTCTCATTCAGGGATTGGGTGGAGTAAATAGCTGATGAAGTTAAAAAGGATACAGAAGTAGTTGGATCTTTGAGTTCATCTACTCCAACCCCCACCTCAATTTCTCTTTTTCCAACGAAGGATATTGAGATCCAGAGTGGAGAAGTAACTTTGGTCATCTATTCAATATTATTTACTAAGCATTATGTTTGTACCAAATACTGTGCTAGACACCAGGTACATAAATACAAATAAGAGGGGTGGCTAGGTGGCACAGTGAACAGAGAACGGGCCCTGGAGTCAGGAGGATCTGAGGTCAAATCTGGCCTCAGACACTTAACTAGTTGTGTGACCTTAGGCAAATCACTTAACACCAATTGCCCCTCCCCCACCAAAAAAAAAAAAGACAAATAATAAACTGTCCCTTCCTTTGAGGAGATTACATACTACTGAGAGAAAACATAAAATAAATGTATGCAAAGTAGATAGGAAGTAATCTCTGGGATCAGAGCATTGCCACTTGTAGGAGAAATCAGGACAGGGCTCAGATAGGAGGTTAGGAGGGAAATTGAGCTGAGACTTGATGGTTTCTACAATAATGAGTGATTCTACAGGGGATGGGGGAGAAACAAATGAATGTATGGGAAACAGATTTTGCAAAGACATGGAGGCAAGAGATGGGAGGTCTTATAAAGGAAATAGCACGTAAACTAGTTTAGCTAGACTTGGCTGGTAAATGAAGGAGGGTAATGTGCAATAAGACTGCAAAAGTAGGTTGTCTTTAATCCTTCCTTTTTGGCTCTCTCCCTAGAGGCTACTGGGCAGGTAAGTGGCACAGTGGATAGAATGTAAAACTTGAGTTCACATCTGACCTCAGACACTTACTAGTTGTGTGGTTGTGTGACCTAAGCAAGTCACTCAATACTGTTTGCCTCAGTTTCCTTATCTGTAAAATGACCTGGAGAAGGAAATGGCAAACCACTCCAGTATCTTTGCCAAGAAAACCCCAAATGGGGTCATGGAGAGTCAGACATGACTAAAAGGACTGAACAACCAATTGGAGTACAAGGTGGCACAGTGGATAGAGTTCTGGGCCTGGAATCACAAAGACCTAAGTTCAAATTTGATCTCAGACACTTACTAGTTATGTTACTCTGAGCAAGTTACTTAACCTCTGCCTGCCCCAGTTTCTTGAACCACAAAATGGAGATCATATCATATAATAGCATCCTCACAAGGTTGATATGATGATGAACTGACATGATATTTATAAGGCACTTGTCACATTTTTTAACAAATAGTAAGTGATGGGGTGATGGGACCTGGACTCCTAAAAGGAAAAGACCTTATCTTTGAAAGCAAATCAGGCCCTGAATTTTCCCAGGTATCTCAGCAACCCAGATCACTGGTACCTGGGCCCAAGGCACTTGACCCTCCCCAGCTCAGGTAGATCACATAATCAGTTTACTTGATGTTCCTTTCACTGTAGAAAGGATACCAGACACTTAAGTCTACACTTGAACTAAACTGCCAAGCATTCAAACTCTGCTTCAGAGTGTACAGCCCCGATGGGCTGGCCACGTTGTTGAAAGACAAAACCTACTCTTGCCAAGAAGACAGTTTGATGGAGAACTCACACAGGGCTAGCATTCTCATGGTGGTCAGAAAAAGTGATACAAGGACACTCTCAAGGTTTCTCTTAAGAACTTTGGAATTGATTGTGTGACATGGGAGACACTGGCACAGGACCACTCAGCATACCCACATCAGAGAAGGTGCTGTGCTTCATGAGCAAAACAGGATTGAAACAATTCAAATGCAATGTAGTATTCCCAGGTTTAGAGAAACCACCCCAAATGTTGGCACAGACTATTTGTGCCTGACCTGTGGTAGAGTATTCCGAGCTTGTATGGTCTGATCCACCACAGTTGGACACACTGAAATTTGACTCTAGTGTAGTGATGTCATTTTGATCCTCTTCAAGACTGAATGACAACAACCAGTACTTGCCCCACTTATTTGAATATACCTACCAGTCCTTAATCCCACCTAGAACATCTAATGAGCCTACTTTCCGGGTTGCACCTAGCCCATCCCAGACTACTTATCATTCCTTAATCCCATCCAGATCCTTTCAATGTCCCTTTTGTGTATAAGCATCAGTCTCACCTCATTAAATTTCAGGTTCCCTAAGAATCTCCCCTGATCTATTGGTGTTACAATAAAATTTGCCCCCTGACTGGAAGAAGGTTTGAGTGTATGAATTAATTCCAGGCAGATGCCACCCTGTTCCCTGATATTTTGGAGTTCCCAGCAATCCCAAACCAAATCAGTAGGCACTTAATAAATGCTTTTTCCCTTCTTTCCTTCCACCAATGACTACAATGACATTTCTTTCCACCTCTGCCTTTTCAATCTCTAGTTTTCTTCATTGCTTGAGTTGGCATAAACACTACTTTCTACATGACTCTTTTCCTGATCCTCCTTGGCTTCTAGTGCTTCTGCTCCCCCCCTCCATGCCACCCACAATTGCCTTCTATCAATTTAGTAGGTATTTTGTGTATAAATATAGTGTTGTCACCACTGGAAAGCTTATATTTTGTTTTTAGTTCGGTGGCTGTTACACTTTGGAATTTGCATGTCCAGAGTGTAGCACTATAGTAATCTACAAATAAAGGTCTGTTAACTAATTGATTTATACATAGAGGGGTTTAAATACTAAAAAAAATGAATTTGCATTTTATTTTACAGACTAGGGCCAAAAAAGCATTGGAACTTCTTGCGTAAGGCAGACACATTCATCTCTTTTTTAGGAATATCTGTTTGGCAGATGTGTGGGAGATAAATTAGAAAGGTCAAATCCATAGCAAGTAGTAGAGTCAGGGTTCAAATCCAGGTCCCCTGATTGCGGAGCCAGTGCTTGTCACTACGCATACTGCCTTTTCACTCTAACTCTGAGGTTTGGGGATTCTATACTTTTATAAGAACCATGCAAAAAAAGTTTTGAGCTCCTGACCCAACAGGCAATTAAAGTTACCTTGATAAGCTACCAAGGAATGATTTTAAGTTCTTCCATCCCCTCCCCTCTCCCATTATTAAAAAGTATAGATCCAATGCTGTTTCATTAGCAATATACCTCATCAGGCAAAAGTAGTTTTGCCTCAAGAAATTATCCTCTGCATACCATGTTGCTCCACCCACCACACTTCTTTTTTTTTGTTGTTGTTGTTGAAATGTAAACACCAGATTACTTTAACTAGTTAAAAGTAATTGTTTTTTTTTCTCCATGAAAATTAGAATAGGTCAGACTGCATTTAAATCAGGCTGTTTTTAAATCATTTTAAAGATTTTTCTCTTTCCTCCTTTGCTGAAACAAAGGGAAAACATCTCTCAGACTCTATTTTAAATCATTTGACAGATACACAGCAGGATGGCTGCTGCCACAATTAAGGATGCACACATTGTCAAATGAGCTGCAGCCAGCCATCTGCAGGTAATAAAAGCTACCTATTCTCTAGGATAATCAATCCTTCAATTATCTGCCCAAACTTGCACTTGGTGGCTGGTTCTCCAATAATATGTCTGTTGTATTTCATTAAATCAAGCCAGAAACTTCCTTTTTTGAATATAAATATGAAAAACAGACATCAGACAAACAAGGGTGTCATTGCTTTTCATTTCTGCAAAATGAATCGATGTGTATGGAAGGTTCTTCCAGAAAATAACCTATGCCTAAGAGAGGAACTTTTAAACATGGTTTTCACAAGCAAGGGGAAGGAGTGTCCCACCATAAATTGGATATACTTTTCCCCCCTTGGGATGAGAGGAAAGCCAGAAGGCTAAGTAGTTATTATTATTTTGAGTTCCCTAATAATGCTTCTGAAGTCATTGTAAAATAATTACTTTGATAGGCAAATGTTCCCTCCCATCTGTACCTCACCCTTAATTTATTTCCAAGAATTTGAAATGCTGAAGGCCTGGAGATCTCATTCCAGCTTCCAATGATGGATATTTTCAGTTCATTAAAGGAAATTGTAACATATGGTATGTTTTGTCACCATTCCTAGGTGATTTCATTTCATCTGATCTTCATGTTATTTTCTTGGAGTCTTTTGTCATTAGCTCATATTAATTACCCACAGGATTTGAGGTACTATACTTAGCACTCAGAGGCATAATATTATTGATCAAAAAAGGCTACTTCTCTATCCTGAGGGGACTATATGAAAAAAGAAATACTCTGAAATATATTGATATAGTAGAGTGATATTGAGATCCATAATCAGAGTTGGATTACAACTGGATATTTTTGCCAAATGTAGAAGATAAACCCATAACAATTAAAGTAAAAAAATAAAAGGTTGCTAGATTTGGGTTTGGGGGAAATGCGGGTAGGGTTTTATCTTTCTACATTATTGTTTTATGAGTTTGGCACCGGAGTATAAGTTCCAAGAAGCCAGGAAATATGGGAGATAATATACTGTCTTGGGAGATAGTTTTGGAATCAGGATTTGAAGTTGACTTCTACTTCAGCTGCTTAAGAGGTGTATAATCATGGGTAATTTTATTAACATCTAATACTTCAGCTTCCTCATCTGTAAAATTAAGATAATTATATGCTACTTAAACAACAGGTTAGTATAAAGTAGGTTGAGTAATATTGTGGAAAGGATACTGACTTTGAAGTCAAGGGACTTGGGTTCCTGTCCTATAAACTATGTAATATTTGGCAAATTGGTGCAAAGGGGATTTTATGATATGCCCAGTTCCTGAGGAATTATTCAAACTCTGTTTTTTCTGACCCCAGAAAAATCCTTTTTCCTTTCATTTTTACTTATCATACTCATCTGCTATTTATATGTACAATGTGTTTATGTGGAGGTAAATGATCAATCACCAAGCATTTATTAAGCAATTATATTGTACTAAGTGTTAGATATACAAATAAAAAGATAAAGCAATTTCTTTACATTCTAATCAAGGGGACAACATATATAAATCTGAATATGCAAAATCAGTGCAGAATAGATGGGAGATAACCTTAGAGCTTTCGGGTTACCAGAGGAGATGGCTCTAGAGTTGAGTCTCAAAGGTAAGTGGAGGTTCTAAGAATTGGGGGTTAAATCTGAGAGCATTCCAGATATGAGGAACAGTCAATGCAAAAGCACAGAGATGGGAGATGGGGTGTTATGTGTAAGGAATAGTTAATTAGCTGATATGTCAAGATCTTAGAATACAAGGAATGAAGTAGGGCAGAAATAGACTGGAAATGTAGGCAAGTTTGTAAAGAACTTTAAATGGCAAACAAAGCACTTTACAGATGATCCTAGAAGTAACAAGGAACAACTGGAGTTTATTGAGTAATAGGATTACACAGACATTTCTATGATTTAAGAAAATCTCTCTGGGAGCTGTGTGGAGGATGGATTGGGATGGAGAGCCCTTTAGGAGGGCAAACAGTTAGAAATCAATTGCAATAATTGAAGGAAGAGGTGACAAGGGCTTGGAATAAAGTGATAGCTGTGTAGAAGCAAGACATACGGGAGAGATGTTGTTGGCAGCAAAAGTACAAGATTTAGCAAAGAAGGCATATATGAGGTAAATGAGAGTGAGGTTTAAAGGATGAATGGGTGACTGGAAAGATGATGATGGCCTTCACAATGAAAGGGAAATTCAGAAGAGGTGAGCATTTATAAGAAAAGATAATGCGTTCTATTTTAGACACGTTGAATTTTGTGATATCTCCAGTATACATAACTCAAGGCATCCAGAAGACACTTGGCAATGCAGAACTGGGGGTGCATAAATAGATCTTGGATTATGTGCATAGAGATCATAATTGAGACATGAGAGTTCATGAGATCACCAAGTAGAAGAAAATATAAGCATTCCCAATGTCTCTGTGAAACTCACAGCCAATGAAGTAACATAATGATAATCCCTAATAGACATGGCATTAAAGCACAAAAAAGTTTTCAATAAAAGATAAAAAGTGACCATTTTTAAATCTGCTAAAATCACTAGTAGGAAAAGAAAGGCAAATTGAAACTACTCTGATGTTTCACCTCACACTCTAAATTGGTTGATTGTTGCCTTTCATGCTTGAAGAGGTGTAAATCACTATGTCAAGGTCGATGTACAGTGTGTCTGCCTGTGGTTATCAGAACAATACAAGCTCAGAAGACTCCATTACAAGTCAGACACAAATAGTTCCTATGAACATTAGGAATGGAGATGTCTTTAAACTTGGACATTTCATATTTATTTTATTTGTTCATTTGTTTTTTTAGCTGCTACAAAAATAGTTGATTTTGAAGTGACTGAAAGAAGACAAATATGTTAATAGACTTCTCATGGAGCTAAGTTATTTGGTATCATTAATTTTTCCATCATGAAAAGTAACTAAACCATTTATGCATTTTAACCCAATTGAAGAATGCTTAAAATAATATTTAGTAATTGTGTACTATTGTGTAGTAAGAGATGATGACGGGGGCTAGGTGGCACAATGAGTAAGAGCACTGGCCCTGGAGTCGGAAGGACCTGGGATTGGTTCTGGCCTCAGATACCTAACACACACACACACACACACACACACACACACACAAACTGGCCGTGTAACCTTGAGCAAGTTACCTAACCCCAATTGCTTTAAAAAAAAAAGAGATGATGACAAAGAAAAATTCAGATAAACATGTGAAGATTTATATGAATTGATACAGAAAGTAATTACAGAAGCAAAGGAACACATGATAAAACAAAGTATCATCATTAAAAAGGCACATGCTTTAATAATTTTAAAAAACTAATGAAGCTATCAGAATAGATAATGAAATATACCTTAATACTAACACTAATAATAATCACTAACATTTATATAGAGCTTACCATGTGCCAGGCATTGTGCTAAATTCTTTTCAATTATCTCATTTAATCCTGACAGCAACCCTGAAAGGTAGGTGCTATTATTATCATCATTTTATGTTAGACTAAACAAAGACAGACTGAGCTTGATTGACTTGCCCCAGGGTTACACAGCTAGGAAATATCAAAAGGGGAAGGGAAGAAGAATGGAACAAGCATTTTTGAGGACCTACTGTGTCAGACAATTTACTAAATGCTTTACTATAGATATATCACATATCTTGTTATATGGAATTATTATATTATAGGTTTTTGTTTTTTCTTTGTTAAAAGAGAGGGTTCCATTTGGGAAAGCAAGGGCTTAAACCCTCCTCATTGACAATGTATTTAAGACATTAATAAAATATATTTTAAAAGAAATAATAGGTACAATTGGAATTTCCTCAGTTATATTTCATGTGTTCTTATTCTCATTATTTCTTCTACTTTTGAGTTGGTTTTTATTATTATTGTAATAATTTGATGACTTTATTATGAAAAGTTGACTGATTGAGAAATGTTTCATTCCCTCAAAACAGTCACCAATGTTTTTTTTTCTTTTAAAATAATTTAAATTTGGACATGAGTGATGTTGTTTGGCTTTTGCCACTTTTCAAAGAAAACATTCATGAAATGAAACCATAAAACTTCTGCTCTATAATGTGTAGGCCATCTAAATTCTTAGTCTTGAGACAGTTTCAATAGTATGCATTAGTGTAGGTAGTTTTAATTTACATATAAAATTTAGTATTCATCACTTACAATAGGTTCTAGAATTTTTACAGTCCTGATTATGACATGAATGTCTCAACACTAACTTCCCTGTCTTCTATCTCTTGAATGCCCTCCATTCCACTCAGGTGCTGAGTCTGTTTCCACATAATTTGAGACCTTGACAAGCAAGCATTAACTGCTCCATGTTGCTGACCTTCTTCCCAACCATCTAGGACACTAGGTTTTTCACTCATAGAATAACCTGTCAGTAATTTTAAAATACAGGTGAGAAATTCTAAATTATCTAATAACAAAAGAGACTAAAGGTTATAAATTGTAATTCTTTCCTACTTCACCTTCCCCTCTCCCCCATTACAACACTCTCCCACCACCCATACAAACACTGTTCCCTTAGGCACCATATTGGAGATAGCCCAAGTGTGACTTTCAGGTCCAAGAATATCATAGATATAGATTTACAATGTGTCTCAAAGACTGGCTAGATGGTACACTGAATAGTGCACTGGGTTTGGAGTCCAGAAGACCTGAGATCAAACTCTTCCTTAGGCATTCAGGAATTGTGTAATGCTGGAAAAAAAATATAACTTATCTGGGCCTCAATTTCCCCATCTATAAAATGAGGGGCTAGGACTTAATGACTTCTAAGCTTTGTTCTAGATCTAAATCTATTATGTTATGAAAAATTGATAAATGGTGCTGTAACCAATTGATATTATGTCCCCTTGTTCTTACAGTTGAGATAACTGGAGACCAGTGAGGTTGTGACTTGCCCAAGTTAATGTGGGCAGTAAGTTTCAGAAAATGATATATATTCAGATTCTTCAAGCCTAGAACCAGTATTCTTTTCATTGTACCAGAAAGCCTCCTGAGAGAGAGAGTACCACCTTGCCCAAAAAATACCACACACACACCCATACATTGATTCCTATAATTTCATCATTACCCTTCCACAATTAAAAGGCTTATAATACAAATATCAAGGAAGAGGTAATATGTATTACCAATGAGTTTTGGACTGAGTACCAATGATGATAACAAAAAAAATGTTTGTGTTTCAGAATAGGAAAGATATTATAGCAATAAAGAGAGTCCTAAGATCCTGAAGGGAAAGGGTGCTACAGAGGATGCAATAACAGAGCAATTGCTCAATAAATGCTCAGATTGAGCTGGATTGAATAAAATATATGCTATTTCTAGATTTAGTCTTCAAAATAGGCCAAATGTGACAGTAATTTCATTGAGACTTAGAAAATTGCTTGCAAAAAGTTATCTGTGATCATTACTGAAGAATTTGGAGATAAAACTATGCTAGAATCTTTAGTTCCAATAATTCTCTATTATGCTTTAGATAAATTCTACCCCAAATCTATTTCAATTCACCAAACATTTATTGTTTTATGCCAGGCTTTAGAATCCTCCATTGGCATATTACTCTGCATGGCTTTTATGGAATTTTTATGCATTGATGGTATCCTAATGTATGATAAATGATCGTTCAAACAGAAACTAGTAAGATGAATATGTGTTCATGTCTCATTCTAAATGTATAAATGTGTGCATGACTTACCCTGCACCAACAGCAGCCAAAAATGCCCATCAGCAATAAGAAATCATTCACAAACATTCCCACTTAAAAAGACGCTTCACAAATAATCATCTACATATGGGTCCCTTGATAGCTGTAATGAAATTCATCCAAGATGAGGTAGCTGAACAAGTAGTTATATTATCACAGCTCTGGGAACCAAACCAGAAGAGTAAATTACTTTTAATAATTTACTTGGATTTTTGTAAGCAAAAGGTTACAACCTGTTGAATATAGATCTTCTTTGGGAAAAAGTCTTTCTGTCTTTAACCACTTTTGGGGTTAATTAAATTTGGATCCAGATAAGTATTGAATGTTTTTCTGACATACACTGCCCCTCTTTTATGATAATTCTATGTGATTTCCATACAGTAGGTAACTTTATTTATGTATACATTTGTATGCCATTTTCTTCTCATGAACATCTCATGAGCTTTTGTTTAAGGGAAAAGTTGGGTGTCATTAAACCTGCTGTGCATTTTCCAAAAGCAAGTCAATCCATTTTTCTACAGTCACTGGCCAAATCTTGTTATCAAATCAAATTCTTTCATGTGAATTCTTTCCTCTTCTCCATTCACAGTTCCCACTTCAGTTAAGTTAACAACTTCATGACAGAGTAAGGAGAAAAGGCATTCTTCATCTTTTTTTTCCTTGCAAATAGTGAGAATTCTTTTGGAAATAAAACAAAACAAAACAAAAACTGCTTCTTAACAACACTATGCTTTCAATGAAACTATATAGCTCTAAATTATGAAATAACATTTTCTGAAAAGTTAAAATTGAGGGTAAATTGGTAATGGAGAGGCTTTGCAACACATTATCAACTAAGATTTATGCAAGATAAT
This sequence comes from Petaurus breviceps papuanus, assembly GCF_028583685.1. NCBI lineage: Eukaryota > Metazoa > Chordata > Mammalia > Diprotodontia > Petauridae > Petaurus > Petaurus breviceps. The sequence continues at coordinate 11,738,522 of NW_027185779.1, read as the reverse complement.
TGGCATACAGGGTGTCATCCTAGACATGCATGATGAAAAAAAGCAACTCAGACTCATGGTGAGATAAAGGCCTAATCAGTGGAAAATCTGTGTGCTCCACTGGTATTCATATAATATAAAGCTGTCCAGAAGAGGGTTCTCTGCATATATGATTCATCTCCTTTGTAGAATTTATAAAAGAAAAAAAAAAGAATCAATAAGCATGAGAGGTATTGGATGGATTATAGTATGTATAATTGAACAGAAGACCCACATTGCTAAACTGTTCAATTAATTTAAGAAATGATAATAATTAATAATAATAACCATCTACATTGCCTTTTAAGGTTGGTATAGTGCTTTACATTCAAATACATTATCTGATTTCATTCAAATCTTTTATTATCTAACTAAGGCTCTATAGTAATCCCTTCTTTAAAATTTAGCAAACCAAGACTCAAAGATTAAGTAATTTTTCCAGTCACACAGCTAGTGAGTATCTAAGGTGAGATTTGAACCCAGGTCCTATGAAGTGGAAGGAAGACAGCAAAGTCAGAACTCCTGCATCATAAGCATCCAAGAAAACTAAGAACTGGTTATAGGCCATGGAGGATCTCAAGAAGGATTTTGAAAATCAAAAGCAGTGTAGCAAAAATGGTGAAGTGAAATGAGAATGACGCAAGAAAATCATGAAAAGCAAGTCAACAGCCTGCTAAAGGAGACCCAAAAATATATTGAAGAAAATAACACCTTAAAAAATAGACTAACTCAAATGGCAAAAGAGACCCAAAAAGCCAATGAGGAGAAGAATGCTGTAAAAAGGTGAAATTGCCAGATGGAAAACGAATTTCAAAAAGTAATTGAAGAGAATAACTCCTTAGATTGGAGCAATTGGACCCTAATGACTTTATGAGAAATCAAAATGCTATAAAACAGATCCAAACAAATGAAAAAATAAAAGACAATGTGAAATATCTCCTTTGAAAAACCATTGACCTAGAAAATAGATCCAGCAGAGATAATTTAAAAATTATTGGTCCACCATAGAGTTTAGACACTATCTTTCAAGAAATTATCAAGCAAAATTGCCCTGATATCCTAGAAGTGAGGGGAAAATAAAAATTGAAAAAATTCACTGATCACCTCTTTAAAAAGATCCAAAAAAGAAAACTCCTAGGAATATTTTAGCCAAATTCCAGATTTCACAGGTGAAGGAGAAAATACTGCAAGCAGTCAGGAAGAAACAATTTGAGTATTGTCTAAACACAATCAGGATAACACAAGATCTAGAAGCTTCTTCATTAAAGGATCAAAGGGCTTGGATTATGATATTCCGGGGGTCAAAGGAACTAGGACTAAAACCAAGAATCACCTAACCAGCAAAATTGAGTATAATGCTACAGGGAAAAATATAGTCATTCAATGAAATAGAAGACTTTCAAGCATTCTTGATCAAAAAACCTGAGCTGAACAGAAAATTTGACTTTCAAATACAAGCAACAAGAGAATTACGTAAAGGTAAACCGGAAAAAGAAATAATAAGGAACTTATTAAAGTCAAACTATTTACATTCCTACATGGAAAGTGATAATTGTAACTCATAAGATATTTCTCAGTATGAGGATAGTTGAAGGAAATATATATATATATATATATATATACACACATATATATGTATATATATAGGAGGATGCATATGTATATAAATATATATGTAAGTGTGGGCATTTGTATGCTCATGTACACATAGACAGAGGGCAAAGGATGAGTTGAATACAAAGGGATGATGGCTAAAAAATAAAATTAAGAGGTGAGAGAGGAATTTATTGGGAGAACAAGAAAGGCAGTGATAGATTAGGGTAAATTATCTCATAAAAGAGGCAAGAGAAAACTGTTACAATAGAGGGGAAGAGCAGGAAGGTGAAAGGGAATGAGTCAACCTTACTCACATTGGATTTGTCTCAAGGAGGGAATAACATACACACTCAAGTTGGTATCTTACCCTACAGGAAAATTGGCAGTTAGGGGATAAGATGGGGGAGGATAGAAGGGAGGGCAGATTGGGGGAGGGGGTAGTTAGAAGCAAACATTTTTGAAAAGGGATAGGGTCAAAGGAGAAAATAGAATAAGTGGGGGGCGGGATAGGATGGAAGGAAATATAGTTAGTTTTTCACAATATAACTACTATGGAAATAATTTGGATAACTACAAATGTACAATCTATATTGAATTGCTTATTTTCCCAGTGGGGATGGGTAAGGAGGACAGAAGGTAAAAAATCTGGAACTCAAAGTTTTGAAAACATATGTTTAAAAATTGTTTTTTAAAATGCAACTGGGAAATAAGATATACAGTAATGGGGTATGAAAACCCATCTTGCCCTGCTAGAAAGTTAGTGGGGTGAAGGGGGAGGATATAAAAGAGAACAGATTGGGGGAAAGGGTATTCAGCAGGCTTGCTATTTTGGAGTGGGAGGTAGGGGAAAGATGGGAAGATAAAAAAATTAACTCAAAATCTTGTGGAAATGAATGTTCAAAACTAAAAATAAATAATTTAAAAATTAAAATAAATAAATAAACAAATACATTTTACTGGAAGCAAAGCTATCTCTACAGACAGAATTGTTGCCCATAACTGCCAGTTCAAAATGTTGATCTATAAACATTTAATAATAACATTTTAAAAGGTGTTACCTTACCAAATATTTATAATCTCCAAACTACATGGAATTAAAAGGTCTTAAAGTATGGAGATCTAGTGGAAGATATTTTAATACCTGTGGGAAAAGTCAATGCATCTCACTCTTTTCCTCTTTCTTGTTGAAGTCCCAAAGATGCTGGCAGAGAGTCTACAGAAGACGAGTTTACATCCAAAAACTCATTCATTTACAAAAAGAATACATTTTGTCCTTCTGTGTAATAATTGTTAGAACATATTTATTTTTCTAAATAGCAAGAGAGCAACCTGTCTTCAGACCTTTTCTATCTGATCACATCAAAAGTAGCAATGATAAAATAGCAACAATAAAAATAATAATTATAATGTGCCTATTGTTATTTTGAATTATGAAGTTGACATATTTCAAAATATGGCCAAATATTTTCATTCCAATATAATAGTTGCTTCCTGAACATGGACTCTTATAATAGTAACCCTTTCCCACTCCCCATGAAATAATACACTTGAAGGGATATTTCTGTTTGAAACCTACTAATTTTCTACAATCAAGACAAATATCTCTAATCTGACTATAAGAATAGGGAAACTGAGTTAGCTTACATGAGTTGATTAAATCTTTGCAGAAGTAATAAAACAAATTAAATTTTAAACTCTTGAACTGTGAACATGTTTGGTCTCTATGGGGGAGGGGGAAGGAAGGATTCAATTGATTCTTTCTTGTCTGGGGTCAAAGAAGTCCCTGACATCAGCTCTTACCAATACTAAGAAACACTAGAGATCTGGTAAGAAATTCAGTTATTTTGAGATTTCTATTCTGATTTTCAGATAAAAGACACCTAAACAAATTCAGAATAGCTTCACATAAGCTTTAGAGTTTGGGAAGCTTACTTTGCTGAATTAAACATTAGAATCTTTTGATGTTTTTCATTCAGTCTTAAGAAGGAGCTTGTTTTAAAATATTTAAGCCACAGTATAGTGGATGTCAGAGTTGAAAAGGGAGTACCATGGGTGAAACATTAAAAAAATAATAAATGAAAACTTATCTACCCAACTAAAGGGATTCAGGAGAAATCATAGGGGCTCACAGTGATGGTAAGCTCAGAGTTAGGCAGGAAGAAATAACAGGTTTCCCTGGATGAAGGAACTGTGTGAGAGGCTCATACAAAGTGGAAGTTGAGAGATAAAAAAAAAAAGACTGCTTCTCTTAGTATAGTTATAAGAAACATATAAAACATATGAAGTATGAAAATATTTCATCTCTATATCTCTGGGACAAGCCTGTATATACATTACATTAGAATAGCATAAAGGCTGGATTAAGGGGAACTAGGTGGCACAGTTGGTAGAGCACCAGCTTTGTAATTCAGGAGGATCTGAGTTCAAATTTGGCATCAGACATTTACCATCCATGTGATCCTGGGCAAATCACCTAATCCTGATTCCTCCACAAAATAAAATACAAGAATGCTTGATTAATCAGGGAAGTCTGTTTGAAGCTTACCTCTGGAAATCACTATGCCACAGTGCACAAAGCATTTAAGCTCGTTGAAGTTCAATTTCCCCATCAGCAAAATGGAGTCAATAATACACATTGTACGTACTACATAGAATTTTTGTGAGGATCAAATGAAATTATGTATTATTTTTATTTTATTTTAATATTTTTCCCAATTACAAATAAAAAACACTTTTTAATCTTTTATTTTTACAACTTAGAGTTACAAATCTCTCCCTCCCTTCTTCCCCTCAACTAACATCAAGAAGGCGACAAATTTGATTGAGGTTATTTATGTTCAGTCATATAAAACATATTTCATATTAGTCATTTTGTGAAAGAAAATAAAGACCAAATAAAGAAAAAGAAAGTTTACAAAGTATACTTTGATCAGTACTTTCTCTGAAGGTAGAGACCATTTTTTTCATCATATGTCCTTCAGAAATTTTCTGAATCTTTCTATTTTTGGGAATAGCTGAATCATTCACTCTTGATCTTTGTATAATATTGATGTTACCGTATCCAATTTTCTCCTTGTTATGCTCAGTTCACTTTGCACCAGTTCATGTAAGTCCAGTATTGTTTTCCAGAAACATTCTCTTCATCATTTCTTATAGTACAGTGATATTCCATCACAATCATATAGCACAATTTGGTCACCCAATTATTTTGTATTCCCTCAATTTCAATCCTTTGTCAGCACAAAAAGAGCTACTATAAATATTTTTGAACAAAAGTCCTTTTCCACATGTGTTATTTTTAAAAATCTCTTTAGGATACACATCTAGTGGTGGTATTGCTGGGTCAGTTTTACAACCTTTTGGACTTAGTTACAAATTGCTCTCCAGAATGTTTGTATCAGTTGACAACAGTGCATTAGTGTCCCAATTTCCCCACATGACCGCCAACATATGTCATTTTCCTTTTCTGTCATAGTAGCCACTCTGATAAGTGTAAGGTAGTACCTTGGGATTATTTTAATTTGCTTTTCTCTAATCATTAAAGACTTAGAGCTTTTTTTCATATGATTATAGATAGCTTTGATTTCTTCATTGGAAAACTGCCTGTTCAAATCCTTTGACCATTTATTAATTGGGAATGACTCATATTATTACAAATTTGCCTCACTTATCTATATTTTTGAGAGAGAGTCCTTTATCAAAGACACTTGCTATAAAAACAATTTCTCCTGGTTTCTGTTCTCCTTCTGGTTGCACTGGTTCTATTTTTGCAAAAAAATTTTTTTAATTTAGTGTAATCTAAATTATTCACTTTACATCTCTCTCTCCTGTTTGATCAATAATTCTTCCCTTATTTGTAAATCCAACAGACAGAATCTTCTATTCTCCCTGGATTTGCTTATTTTATCACTCTTTTTAATCTTATAAACTTACTTATTTTAAACTTGTCTTGATATACAGTGTGAGATGTTGGTCTATACCTGGTTGCTGCCAAAGTGCTTTCTAGTTTTCGCAACAGTTTTTGGCAAATAGTGAGTTCTTGTCCCAAAAGTTAGGGTCTTTGTGTTTATCAAAACAAGATTACTGTGATCATTTTGTATATGTATTGTGTACCTAAACTATTTCATTTATCCACCACTTTATTTCTTAGCTAGAACCAGGTCGTTTTGATGATGGCCACTTTGTAATATAGTTTAATATCTGGTTTGGCTATGCTACTTTCCTTCACATTTTTATTCATTAATTCCCTTGATATTCTTGACTTTTTGCTCTTCCAATTTAATTTTGTTACTTTTCCCAGTTATATAAAATAATTTTTGCTAATTTGATTATAAGGCACTGAATAAGTGTATCAATTTAGGTGGAAATAAGATTTAAAAATTTTATTGTTTTGGACTACCCATGAGCAATTGATATTTTTTTCCAATTGTTTAAATCTGACTTTTATGTGAAAAGTATTTTGTAATCTTATTCATGTAGTTGCTGGCTTTGTCTTATCAGGTAAACTTCCAAATATTTTATATTATCTACAGACGTTTTAAATGCCTTTTCTCATTCTATTTTTTGATGTTGGACTTTGTTCACAGTATAGAGAAATACTGATGATTTATGGGAATTTATTTTTTATCCTGTCTGTATAGCATTCTGTGTGACTCCTTCAGCCAATCCAATGAGAGTAAGGTTCAAGTGTTGCTCAGACACCACCACATTCCCTCTATAGATATAGATACAGATCTCTTGATATATATTTATATGTCTATATATCAATATATTTGTTTCAGTATACAGTCACACAATGCATATATTTCATATATGTGTGGGCATATGTATGCATATGTGTGTCCTTGTATGTACACATGTATGTATATATGTATATAACTCTATAATTATAACTGGAAGTGGAACTATCTATAGCTATATTTATATATAATCTAGATAGCCATCACTCTGCATCTAGACATTCCTCTCTTTCTCTCTGGTCATGAATCACCAAAAAGGACTTGGTTCATAATACATGGTTACATAGTTATTTTAATATCATGAAAATAGAATTTTTAAAAAGTTAAGCACTTCTACATAATCTATAAATATTTATTGTACTCCTACTATGTGGCAGACACAAAACCTCGTGCTGAGAATCCAAAGACAGAAATGAAACAGGTTTTGTCCTCAAGAATGGAAATTCCACCTAGACAGAGCTATTTGCTTCAAACCATCTCCCAAAACCCAGCTCTACTTCCTGTCCAAAATTTTCAGGGTAATTGGAAGATAATCCTGAACCCTTCAAACATGCAGATCACATGAATTTGGCACTTTACATCAGATACAAGGGCTATCCCAGGGGAAAACTATGGGAGAGCAGTGAGAGAACAAGTTGTTCCCTGTTTCACTCACCTATCAACAAGTTACTCAGTGGCTGTTACCTGTAGGACCCTGGACCTCCTTTTCTTTTATTATTCTGTAGTCACTGCCTCTGCCTCAAGATCTGGGTCATCACTGAATAGTGTTCTCTTATAACCACAGTCTATAGTCAGTAGAGACAAAACCCACAGAAATAGAGAAAGCCATATTCTATAGTCGCAGTTAACTTATGGATGCCCAGAATTCCTATTCTGATTGCAACTGCCAGGTTTGCTTGATGATCAGCAAGTATAATTCTACAATAAGTAACTAATTCCCCAAAGTCACCATGTGGTGAGTAGTAGATCCCAATTTAAAGGACAACAAAAGTTATATGTAGCTAACCTCTGTTCTGGGAATGGGAATCTGAAGATCTTCAATGTCCCTTGGCCCTTTGATAGGCTTAAGTGACTCTGAAAACCTTCCCTGATCTGAAAATATACTCTGCCCCATAATAGGCTGAATGTGATCACATGGAGCCTGTGGCAGGAGGCTTGTTTTTCAGGAATGCCCGCACGTTGTTACTTTGTGATTGGGCAGTGGGTCACAAGGGTTGTGATGATCTCTGACTCAGGAGAACACTATATATACCCTGATGTGAGGTTTTGTTTAGGGGTTCAATTTGAGAAGAGTCATGTGATTTGACCAGATGAGACTCTGGGTAGCCATTGAGCCCTGGGCTTTGAAAACTCAAATGTTGGTGCTTCCCTCTGTGGTAACTGATTAGGTATGGATGTAATGGTCAGACAGTTGGAAGCCTGTCTGCTGATCTTTTTCTGTCTGTATTTTTTGTCTGCTTGTAACTTCTACCTGTATTCTCTGAAGTTTGGGGCACTGACCTTTTTCCCCTGAACTAGGTAAATGACATATGTTTCATTAAAGCAAGACTGTTAACACATTTTGAGTTGCTTTCCTTTAGAAAAGCAGATCTAGGTACCTGTGCGAGCAGCCATCGTGGGTATGCTAGGGTACTTGCTGCTACAACTTCAGACCACTAGATCATCCTAACTGTGTATTCTAGTCATTTTGCCCTATTTTCTTCTGCATGACCCTTCCCAACTCCAAATATATTATATATCTTGTGCTCTGGGCCCACTAATCAGATTAATAATGCCACACTACCACTGTTTCTGGAAAGATAATGTTAATTTATCATGCCCTATAGATGCATTCTTCATCCTTATGGCTTCCTAGATAATGCTTTCTCTAGCCATTACATATACATATATATGTATCTGTCTGTGTGTAGATGTGTGTATACATATATACACATATATATGCACACATACCTATATATGTATATGTATGTTATATATTCTTCTGATATTAAAATATAAATTTCTTGAAGACAGTGACTATTTAGATAATTTATAGATACAGATACGGGTGATAAAGATATAGATATGTGGTACTTAACATAAGTTCTGGCATTTAATAAGTTATTCATAATTAGTTTATTTATCTATCCACTCATATTCTAGGATATAGATATCACCTATCCCTTCTATTCTATTATGGAATTTCTTTGGGAGAGTATATTCCCCAAGATTCTCAATAAAGATGTACATACAAATTTTCCACATTGTTTGGCATAATGGGAAAGAAAGAGAAGAAAACATAGCACAGGAAAAAGTTAAATGCTATTATGTCAATGTTTCCTTTAAATAAACCAATTAACTTACAGTTTCAATAATTTCCTCTCTTCTGTTGCCTCCAGAATCAATATTTCCAACCTTAACTTCTTACCATCTGAGGTCTTGTCCCACATATTCTATTCCCTGCAAGTTGCCTCCTCTCAAAGTTTCCAAAGGAAATTATGACACTAAAGAAAATTTATTATATTTTTCCCACATTAGGAAAACTTGCCAGATTCACATACAATAGTTAATTCTATGGCCCTATCCCTGCTCCTTTCTCCTGCTTAGTTGATAATATTACAGAAAGTAAAGGGCAGACAAAAGATACAGAGATATTCAAATAAAAATGCAAAGATTTTGAGGAGAGGATGCTTCTGAGGGAGACAAGCTTGTTAAGAATCCTTCCTTTAATCCAATATCTTCAAATGAGAAAACTAAGGCCTGGGAACATTAAATAACTTACCCAAGATTACAAAGGATTTCAGGACAGAGCAGACAAATAAGGAGTGTCTTTATAATCACCAGTAAGTTCACCTTTGCAGAAGATGAACCACTGCTAATTCCAGTTAAACTAACCAGGAGTCAAGATGACAGAGTAGAAACAAGAAAAGTCCATGGGGCTCTGGCTTCCACCTCCTCCAATTCATGTAAATGGTGATTCTGAACAAACTTTGGAGCTACAGAACCCACAAAATAACACAGAGAAGCTAATCTCCCACTTAGGACAGCCTGGCAGGAAGTGGCCATTACAGCACTCTGGGAGCCCAGCCCAGCCCTGCATAAGCCAGAAGTTTTAGCCTCAGGGTAGGCATGACCAGCTGCCAGCTGGAGGGGCATCAGATCACCAGTAGCTATGGTGGTTTTTAAAATTATCAACACATAGATGCAAAGGACAAAGTGAGAGGTCAATGCAGTGTGGAATTTGGGACCTGGGAATTCTGGGTATGATCTGGCCTTTGCCCCTGGGGCAAGAAGCGCTTGAGGAACAGCAGCCATGCAGGCGCAGCCAAGTGGCGGCTTCAGCTCCTGGTCTGCAGATTGTAGGGGGACCAAGCTACCAGTCTGAGGGGTAATCACTGTTGCTTTAACCTGCTTGCATCTGGATTGAGATCTAGGGTGGAGGTCCTGGGGTGTGTGAACAGCTTGCCTTAGCGTGTGGAGGCTTCAGAGATGGCACCCAACTAATACGTTCAGCAGCTGAGAAAACCCCAGTAGTTTGGACAAAGCTCCCCTATCTGGTAGTAGAGTCCTACTGTGGCAAAAAGCCCAAAAGTCAAGTAATCGAGTGGCAATATGAGCAAACAAGGCAAGCAAAGCAAGCAGAGCAATCCAACTTTACACTCCTATTTTGGGAACAAAAAGGATCAAAGCATGGAACAGGAGGAAGACATCAAAGTCAAAACTCCTGCACCAAAAGCTTCCAAGGAAAACAGGAACTGGTTACAGGTCATAGATGACCATAAGGAGGATTTTGAAAACCAAATAAGAGAAGTGTAGGAAAAATTGGGAAAAGAAATCAGAACGATGCAAGAAAATTATGAAATGAGAGTCAACAACCTGACTGAAGAAAATAACACCTTAAAAAATAGACTAACTCAAATGGCAAAAGAGGCTCAAAAAGGGAATGAGGAGAAGAATGCCTTAAAAAGTGGAATTTGCCAGATGGAAAAAAGAATCTCAAAAGCTCACTGAAGAGAATCATTCCTTCAGAATTAGATTGGAGCAAATGGAAGCTAGTGACTTTATGAGAAATCAAGATACTATTAAACAGATCCAAACAAATGAAAAAAAAAAATAAGGCAATGTGAAATATCTCATTGGGAAAACCACTGACCTGAGAGTAGATGGGGAGAGGCAGAAAGGGGTAAACTATCTCATATAGAAGAGGCAAGGGAATATGGTTACAGTGGAGGGGAAGAACAGGAAGGAAAAAAAGGAATGGGTCAAACTTATTCTCATTGAATTTGGCTTAGAGAGGGAATGACATACACACTAAATATGGTATCTCACACCCTACAAGAGAGTAAAGGGGAAGGGAATGAGAGGGGGGATGATGGAAGGCAAGGCACATTGGCGGGGAGGGAAGTTGGAAGCACCCACTTTTGAAAAGGAACAGGATCAAAGTAGAGAATAGAACTACTGGGAGGTGGGATAAGAGGGAGGGAAATATAGTTAGTCTTTAACAATATATCCACTAAGGAAATGTTTTGCATAGCTACACCTGTGCATATCTTCACCTGTACATAACTAAACCTAAACTGAACTTTTTATCTTCCCAGTAAGGGTGGGTGACAAGGGAGGAATGGCATGAATCTGGAATTTAAAGTTTCAAAATCGCATGTTAAAAAATATATATATATACATATATACTGTTATTAATATTATTTTACATGTAACTGGGAAATAAGACATACAGGTACTTGGGTCTAGAGATCCACTGTACCCTACTGGAAAGTTGGAGGTGGTATGGGAGAAGATATGGGAGACAGCAGATTGGAAGAGGGGATATCCAATGGAATCGCTCTTTTGGGGTTGGTAGGTAGGGGAAAAATGGGGAGAAAATTTGTAACTCAAAATCTTGTGGAAATGAATGATGTAAACTACAAGTTAATACAGCATTTGAATTAAAAAAAAAGCAAAGATTTATCTTTGTTCTGTTTTCCCTTTGTAAAGTGTTAAGAAAGAATTCTGCCAATAAAATTAGAATGCTAGTCATAGGTTGACTGAACATTGTAAATGTCTCTGGTAGTCTTAATATAAGGCTAGCCTGAGAGTGTATTCAGGAATGGTGCAGTGTTGCAGAGTGTGATCGCTGCACATCCATAAGAGTGAAACAGGGGAAAGGGCATCTATCTATTCTCCCTCCCCCAGATACAATGATCTATTTTATTTCATTGGTTTTTTTAAAAATGAGGTATCTCTTTAAATAATGGCGTATTCTTAGCAGGGGAAAAAGGAGGGATAAATGAGAGAGAGAAAGAGAGAGAGAGAGAGAGAGCTGAATTTACTCCTAGGCATCAGAAACATAAATTGATCTCAGAAATAAGATTGTCCTTGTAAAATATGATTTTGCAAGGAAACATGGACTGGTAAAGTTAATATTAAAGAAAAGGTACATGAGTAGATATGCAAAATGTTATTGGCATTTTATATTATTGATTACAAGCATTTTACTGTGTAATCAAATGAACCATAAAGTCACTTTTTATTTAGTGGCATTTAACTATTCATTTCAGGAAACTGCATTCAATAGATTAAGGGCATTTCAAAAAAACCATAAAGCATAAAAGAGTTTCAGTTAAACCCCAACTTTGGCTGTGGAGATTGAAAGAGAATTCTTGTGTGAAGGCACGACAGAAAAACAAATCAGATTAAGGTGTTCCATTGAGAAACCTCAGGAAGCTCAGCATGTAGCTCTGTGTGAAAGAAGGAGGACAGGCAGGAATGTATCATCACAGTGTCTCAATAATTAATAAATGGTCATCATGGAAGGAGTGAAACACCAATTTTTATTACCCTTAGGTTTACTGAGAAAATGGACAAAAATATAATTCCAAAAAAAAGTGAGAAAAAAAATGTCTCGGTGCAAGATAGAACAATTGAATATAAGATTATTTATTTGAGCAGCTTGGTTTTAATTATTCATGGACTCTATCCTTATAGATGGAGTGCACTTGCTAATCTTTAATCTGAGAAAGCTTCAAGGCCATAGGACCTAATCAAAACATAAACAAAGGAGGAATGAATGAAAGGTAATATGGAAAACAGCCTTAGCATTCATTCAAAGAAAATAAATTTGCTACAGTTTAAAAAAATACATTCTATAATTTGCACTTATTTTATTTGAGCTGGTACAGAATTTAATATGATCAAGTTGTAATGATAGATGTTGCAAATAAAAAAAGGATAGACACATTCCTCCCCTAGTGTTATATTCATTTGGCTACAGTTCTGTTGAAGACACAAGGCAGATGCATTCAATTAATAACTACCACATCTTTCACATGAAGCTATTTTTTGGATTAGTGGCACAATTGCAAAAGAAAAATTAGATCTTTTAGAAGAAGAATTCTGGAAATTCAAACTAGTCTAACATTATAACAAATAAGTACTGATGACTACTTACTTTTAGAAAGAAACTTGCAGACAAGGTGCTAGTATGTAATAACTCTGAATGCTATGTGTACATTCCAATGATTCTGCCATCATTGGCATCTCCACAGGAGATGGTTAAATAGACCTTTTCAACTGTGGAATGCTCTTCCAAGAACTCCAATAAATTTTCTATTGAGGAACTATCCAGTATATTTAGAGGCTGTGTTCTAGAGGTTTTTATTTTTGTTTTTGTTTTTGGTTGTTGTATGTGCGTTTTTTTTTTGTTTTTTGGAGGGGGGAAGGACAATTGGGGTTAAGTGATTTGCCCAAGATAAAATGGCTAGTTTTGTGTTAAGTGTCTGAGGCTGGATTTGAACTCAGGTCCTTCTGAATCCAAAGCTGGTGCTCTATTCACTCCACCACTTAGCTACCATGAGAGCTTTTAAAATTATGTGGGCACTAGTGCAGCCATAGCACTGTGATTGCTATCCTTTACTCATGCAACAATACCAATCAGCCTTCCTTTTCAATCACATTTTTTTCTGAATGATGGTGATTTTTATGCCAATTGTTGCATGAAATTCTTTGCATTTTAGGCATTATATACTGTTTTATATTCACCACATACATATCCATTGCTTTCTGGATTACCAGAAATCTTTACTATTTGATAACAATAAGGTGATCCATGATAGCTATGTAACATCACTGTAATAGTATTAGTGGCAATAAAATTTGGTCACCAAGACATTTGAAATTATTGAAATCTCTGTATAATTTCTCAAACACAACTTTGCAAGCCCCAATACACATTTTTAATTTGTAGCACAAAATATTATGTATCTTGTGGCCTCTTTAAGATATTAGTACTTCTAACTCAACCTACAGCCTATACAATGGTATTCTATAATGTTGTCATTATGTATTCTTCATTGTTTTTTTTTTTTTTACTATGTGGGTTAATAGGTAGGTCACTTTAAAGTGACTATAGAGCTCCTTAAAGAAGCTTAACAGTATTCTGAGCTATGATGCGATGATTCCAATGCCATATCTTGGGCAGAAAAACATAATCTATAAATTCTACTTCTTCCAAATGGAAGTGTGTGCATAGCTTCCAATACAGGACTTGATGGATTTTGATTAGCAGATGACTAATCTAAATAAATCCCCCATACCCCTGTAATTTTGTCTGTCAAGTAATAATGTGCTCTTTTGCTCCCGTATTTGTAATTGATAAACAAACATATAACAACAGAAACAAAATAGCTTCTCTACAACATCCTGGCCTATTATATGACTATAAAGATGTGATCTAATGTAGAAAATTGCCTAAAAATGCCAGTCTGTTAATTTCTCCTATTTTCATTAGGACTCTGCTTTATAAAGATTTTATAGCTATGGGAAAGTAGAGGTAGGGGGCAATGGAGAAGAAATTGTTTATATTTTATTTTATTTTATTTGAAAATGATATGAATTTCCCCTCATTCGTTTGGTACCCTGTGCTCTTTAAAATATCTTTAAAATAAATTGGTTGAAATTGTTTTGCCTTCTACATGAAGTTTTCTCTATGTAGTTAATCTGAGTCAGCTTCTCTTCCCAAATTTATTTTCTTCATTGTTATTTATACTTATCATGGATTACATCAGGGCCTCAGGTGTGATGCTTACATTCTCACAGATAGTCAAAGTAGAATTGAAGTAAGTCAAAACAATAATAAAATGAGTCATTATGGAAATGATGATAAATATGTTTTATTTTTCATCTATTTGCTGTCCTCCAGACAGCTACATCCATGCTTTGGGGATTAGTTAGTTTAGATATGTCTCATAAAAAGCCTTTTAAAGATTTCTTTTAACTGTTCTGCTTGCATTGTTTGATTGCAAATGTGTTTTCATTTCCTGTATACCTTCTACAAAGCTTTTCTTTTTTGTTCAATTAAATTGTTGTTCTAAATTGAAGTTGTCTTGATTACCACGTTGCTCCATTTGTCAAGGGGATCAAATATTTGTTTGCTGAGCAATTTCTTGACCCCTTGACCTAATCATAACAAATTGCTTATATCTGTTAAAGGCTAAGATAAAACAACTATCACTTAGTATCTTTACTTTTATCTATTTCCCAGTACTCACATTTAACATTTTTAAGTTGTTTGGCAAACCAATTGATTTTCACCAGTGGATAGATTGACAAAGACAGTTGATATTGAAATAATTCCCATCTTAGTAGCCTGATTGTTCCTACTCATTAAAAAATAGTCAATATCATTGTTTTATGTTGCTTAATTTTCACCATATCCACTTCCCTCTGACTCTTTTTATGAGAAAAATAAATGTGATACGCTTTCCTGGAGCATGTGGCAGAACTCTTACATCTGCTGTAAATAAAATTGAGCAGTCAAGAGGCCCAGGTTCAACCTTTAACATATTTTTATGTTTAACATATTATCTGACCTTGAGCAAATCATTTCATAATTCTCAGCCTCAACTTCCTTATTTGAAAATTAGAATAGATAAGGGGACACAACCATTTTTTGAAAATCATGGCAGTATGATGAAGTCTGTAGGTCCTTTATTAGAATAATGTTTTTTTTATATAATTGAAGGAAATGTTAAATTTCTGTTAGAGAGTTATGGAAATAAAGATGTATATATTTTTCCTATTTATTTTTATGAACTTCTTAAAATCTATCTGCAAACCCTTAGGGAACCATAGAGCCCAGCTTAAGAACTGCTGTAAAATAATGTTTAAGATCCCTTTTAGCTATAGAATTCCATGGTTCTATGTGGAAAAAAATGACATTTCCAAAATACCTTATAAATAACTAAATGCTAAGATATTAAAGTCAAAGTTTTATACAATAAAGCTTAAGAATGGTCTATCAGATTCTTTTCTATTTTATTTCTTGATAACAAAGCAAAATATCCAATAAATTATTTTACTAATTGTCCTTGATTATCCCTTTTCCAGCTCTGTGAGAGAAGTGAATCATCTAACCTTTGAAAACCTTAGTTCTTTTATCTGGCCTAAGTACAATCATGCTTGTAATAACTGATGTTAGGAGGTTATTTTGGCTAAAGGGGTAGTAGTGTGTGATTTTTTCTTACAAGCTACAATTGTCTTCATTGTCTCTTTGCTCATTCTCATCATGGGAATGATGGGCATCACTGGGACCACCAGTTAAAGGTTGTTTTTTTTTTTTTGCTGCTTTTTGGAGGGCAATTGGGGTTAAGTGACTTGCCTAAGGTCACACGGCTATTGCGTGTGTGTGTGTGTGTGTGTGTGTGTGTTAAGTGTCTGAGGCCAGATCCAAACCCAGGTCCTCCTGACTCCAGGGCCAGTGCTCTATTCACTGTACCACCTAGCCACCCCCAAACCACCAGTTAAAGTTGACAGACTGTCTATAAACTAGGTCTTTCTTAGGGATTTCTTCTCCACTTTTTCACAAGTCTGACCTCATCACTGCAAAAGTGGCAGGGGGGACTGAGTGGGGGTGGAGCCAAGATGGCGGAGTAGAAGCACGACCTTCCCGCAGATCCAGCTTCCACCTTCCCCAATTCATGTAAAAAGGGGACTCTAAACAAACTTTGGAGCTGCAGAACCCACATAATAACACAGAGAAGCTAACCTCCCGCTGAGGACAGCCGGGCAGGCAAGCAGGAATCCGCCAGCTCAGCACTCTGGGAGCCTAGCCCAGCACCACGCCCAGGCTTTAGCCCCAGGGCGGGCCTGACCAGCCGCCAGCCAGAGGGACTCCAGATCAGCAGCAGCTGTGGCCATTTCCAGATTTATCAATACATAGATGCGAAGGACAAGGTGAGAGGCCAGTGCAGTCTGGACTTTGGGACCAGTAAGTGGGAGTGCGTGGCTTTTACCCCCGGGGCAAGAAACTGCTGAGACACCAGCACAGCCTGCCAGCACCACATGGTGGCTTCAGCTCCTGGCCTGCAGAGTGTAGGGGGACCAAGCACCAATCTGAGGGGTAATCGCTCTTGCTTTAACCTGCTTGGATCTGGATTGCAGTCTAGGGTGGAGGTCCTGGGGTGTGTGTCCAGCTTGCCAGAGCATGTGGAGACCTCAAAGAGGGCACCCATCTAATACCTCTGGCAGCTGAGAAAACCCCAGCGTTTGGGACGAAAACTCCCCTGTCTGGTGGCAGAGTCCTACTGTGGCAAAAAACCCAAAAGTCAAATAATTGAGTGGCAAAATGAGCAGGCAGAGGAAACAAAGCAGACAGAAGATTCCAACATTACACTCCTATTTTGGGGATAAGAAGGAGCAAGGCATGGAACAGGAGGAAAACAGTGAAGTCAGTACTCCTGCACCAAAAGCTTCAAAGGAAAATACAAGCTGGTTACAGGCCATAGAGGACCTTAAGAAGCAGATAAGAGAAGTGGAGGAAAAATTGGGAAGAGAAATGAGAACAATGCAAGAAAATTATGAAATGAGATTCAACAGCCTGACTGAAGAAAATAATACCTTAAAAAACAGACTGACTCAAATGGCAAAGGAGGCTCAAAAAGGCAATGAGGAGAAGAATGCCTTAAAAAGTCGAATTTGCCAGATGGAAAAAGAATCTCAAAAGCTCACTGAGGAGAATCATTGCTTCAGAGTTAGATTGGAGCAAATGGAAGCTAATCACTTTATGAGAAATCAAGATGCTGTCAAACAGATCCAAACAAATGAAAGAATAGAAGGCAAGGTGAAATATCTCATGGGAAAAACCACTGACCTGGAAAATAGATCCAGGAGAGATAATTTTAAAATTATTGGACTACCTGAAAGCCATGACCAAAGTAAGAACCTAGAAAGCATCCTCCAGGAAGTTCTCAAAGAAAACTGCCCTGATGTTTTAGAACAAGAGGGCAAAATAGAGGTTGAAAGAATCCACCTATCACCTCCTGAAAAAGATCCCAAAAAGAAAACTCCTAGGAATATTATAGCCAGGTTCCAGAATTCCCAGATTAAGGAGAGAATATTACAAGCAGACAGGAAGAAACAATTTGAATATTGTGGAAACACAATCAGGATAACCCAGGATCTGGCAGCTTCTACATTGAGGGATCAAAGGGCTTGGAATGTGATATTCCAGAGGTCAAGGGAGCTGGGATTAAGACCAAGAGTCACCTACCCAGCAAAACTGAGTATTCTTGCTGAAAAAACCAGAGTTGAATAGAAAATTTGACATTCATATACAAGAAGCAAGAGAAGCATGAGAAGGTAAACAGGGAAAAGAAATCATAAGGAACTTTTCAAAGTTGAACTATTAACATTCCTACATGGAAAAACAATAATTGGAACTTATGAAACTTTTCTCAGTAGTTGAAGGGATTATATATATATATATATATATACATGTGTGTGTCTTTATATGAGGGTATGCAGGCATATGAATACATATGTGAATGAGTGTATACACGTTTACAGGTATACATAGATAGAGGGCACGGGACCAATTTAACAGGAAGGGATGATACTTAAAAGGTGAAATTGAGAGGTGAGAGGAGTATAATGAGAAGAGATGGGGACAGACAGATTGGGGCAAACTATCTCATGCAGAAGAGGCAGGGGAAAATGGTTGCAATGGAGGGGAAGAATAGGATGGCAGAAGGGAATGGGTCAACCTTATTCCTATTGAATCTGGCTTGAGGAGGGAGGGAAATACACACTAAATAGGGGATCTCACCCTCCAGGAGAATGGGGGGAAGGGGATGAGAGGGGGGATGATGGAAGGGAGAGCAGGCTGGGGGGGAGGGAAGTTGGAAGCACCCACTTTTGAAAAGGAACAGGATCAAAGTAGAGAATAGAATGCGTGGGAGGGAAATGTAGTCAGTCTTTAAAATATATCTACTATGTTATTGTTTTGCATTAGCCGCACATGTGCAACCTATACTGAACTGCTTGTCTCCCCAGTGGAGGTGGGGGCAGGGGGGGAAGGGAATGAATCTGGGATCGAAAGTTTTCAAATCAAATATTGAAATATATATATATGTGTGTGTGTGTGTGTGTGTGTGTATGTGTGTGTGTGTATATATATATATACATATATATATATTATTATTATTATTACCACCATCTTACATGTAATTAAGAAATGGGATGTACAGGCACTGAGGCATAGAGATCCACTGGAAAAGTCGAAATGGGTATGGGAGAAAATATGGGAGAGAGCAGATTGGAGGTGGGGATATCCTGTGGGACTGCTGTTTTGGGGGGATGGGTGGGTGAAAACGGGGAGAAAATTTGTAACTCAAAATCTGGCGGAAACGAATGATGTAAATCAGAAGTTAATAAAGCATTAAAAAAAAGTGGCAGGGGAGAGGCAGCCAGGTGGTTCAGTGAGTAAGAGCACCGGCCCCAGTGTTGGGAGACCCGGGATCGGTTCTAGACTCAGATACTTTGCAACCACACAAAATAACTGGCTGTGTAACCTTGGGCAAGTTACTTAACCCCAATTGCTTTAAAAAAAAGTGGCAGGGGACCACATGTAACATAGTAAAAGCAAGAGACAGAAAGAAACACCGAGAGATACAGAGAAAGAAAGAGAGACAGAGATAGATATTGCCACGGAGAGATAGCCCAAAATCGGCCGGTAAACATTCCTTATGCAGGTTGTACTCAACAAAAAACACTTGGAATGAGTTCATAAAGGATTCAACAACATTGTAATTTCAACAATGAGGTGATTATTCATGTTTAAATATTAGGACAAGTGGCAAGCAAGGTTAACCTGCTTTTCTACTTTGAATCTTTGAGGCGATATTTGAGATGCAAATAAACACATTCTTAGTTCTCTCACTCTGTGGAAGATAACAGAGTAAACAGCATGAAAGAAAGCACACAATCAACTGCTACCTTAAAAGGAGAACAAGAGAGTTCTCCTTAAATCATCTTAATCACAATCAAACCCATTTAGAAACTGTGCTTCATGACTATGAAAATGCAATACTAAAGAGATTGAAATCCTGGGGAAACTTAGGGAGTATTTCAGAGAAATACTTTGCTAAGTTTACAAATCAAGTTGCTAATTTTATATACATTTGAATGCATTTTTTTTGCTCCAGTTAAACATTATATTGACTAATTTCTTGAAAAGAAAACTTGATACCAGAAATTGAAGGACAACGATTTTAACATCAAATTACCTATGATTAGAAGTATAATTGTATGTATTTGAATATTTAAAAAATAAAATAGCCAAAACATTGCATCATTGCTGGAAATTATGAATGAAAATGACTTCATTTAAAAGAAGGCAATATAATATTTAGTGTATTTTCTATTCTTTCCTTTTTTTTTTGTTTTTTTTGGAGGGCAATTTGGGTTAAGTGACTTGCCCAAGGTCACGCAGCTAGTTTTCATTTTAAGTGTCTGAGATCGAATTTGAACTCAGGTCTTCCTGACTGCAGGGCTGGTGCTCTATTCACTGTACCACCTAGTTGCACCAATTTAGTGTATTTTCAATGAGCTTTTTTTTTAAAGCAGCATATTAATAAACATCAAGTGATTTGAAATTGGGTGGAAGAAGAAATAGTGTATTATACCTGGAGCAGTAATAAATTTTCAGTTTTTTTTTTCTGGATAACTTCTTTTTCATTCTCACTCTAGGATATGACAAATTTCTAAACACTAGAAAATGTAAGAAGGTAAAAAAAATTTTTTTCTTAGTTTTCGGTTAAAAAAATATGCCAAATCTAATAGCTTAGTAGAACTTCCTGAAATTAATTTTAATGTAAAACAATAATGAAAATAATTGATGTTTACATAATATTTTTACATAAGATTTGTAAAATAAACATAATATTACATAAGATTTGCCAAGGCACTTGCTAGTTTGGCATCTCACAAAAGCCCTGTGTGATAGGTACTGCTCAAATATTATTCGCTCCATTTTAGAGATGAGGAAATTGCAACTGGAGGGATTAAGTAATCTGGCCATAGAGACACAGCCAATAATTGTGAAAGCTGCTAATGGAGCCTGGATCTTCCTAATTTCAAGTCTAACACTATCCACTCTACCATGTTGCTCATAGTTTGTTCATTTTTTTGTCTTATTGCAAGGTTTACTAGAAGCTGGAGCATGCCTCCATAATCGTAAGCATCTCTGCCTTTGCATTTCTGGGATAATAGGATCATAAATTAAGAGCTAGAAGGACCTTAGGAGCCATTGTGTTCAGTTGATTCATTTGAAACTGAGACCTAAAGAGGTTAAATTTCTTGCCCCCAAAGTTATATTGCTAATAGGTGTCTGAGGCAGGATTGAGATTTGGAGCTTCGCCATCATGCATTGTATAATTCTTGTTGTTGTCAACATTATCAGGTATACCACCATAGTGAGAGAGAGAGAGTGCACATCTGAAGGTTAGGAGCTAATGGAGAAACATCTATTCTATTTTTTTGCATACTTTAAAAAATAACTTTTACATAAAGAAAATGAGCCTCCAGGTAACCATAGAGGACAGATCAGGAGAAATTTGGCTTCAATTACAGTAATAAAAATTTAGGCTAGACATAGGAAATTTCTGACAGAATCTAGAATCTTGAAATTATGTAACAGCATTAATAATTATGTCTGGGATACTTCAAAATATAACATAGTATAGAGATAAATACCATTCCTAGATAATGTCTTGAGATCTAGAAATATCATTTAATCTAAATGAGTCTTATAAAATTCATTTGAATGATTCTCTTGAGTTATAACATATTTGGTAGTCAATTGAAGTAATAAGCCATTGGAAAAAAATGATACTAGTTTGTTCATCTTTAATTAAAACTTACAGCACCAGAGTAATGCAGAAAATCCACAGAGATTCAAAATTCCCGTCAGGACATTTGGTCAGATAAAGTAAAAAGCATAAATGTACTTCTTATTTCAAACTTAATGGGTTCAGATGTGTTTGTAGGGTATCTTAAACTCCTTATGAGAGCTAATAAATGAATTCTACTTTCATATATTATTTAATATTGTAGTGCCTCTGACCTCTTTAAATTTCAAAACACCATTCTCCAATGTATCTATTATTCTTCTAAAAATGTTTGGCGCCATGGGTTGATCTGATGTTAAATCTTCATTTAGACATGATTCTTTATCTTAATGTGGCAATTCAAACTATTAGTTGTCCTACTGTGAGATAAAGCCTTATAAGAGTCTCATGGCCCAGACAGTGATTTAAGAGGTTTGATTAGAGAACTAATTATGAGCATATGCTTTTGTATCATAATTTATGATATTTTCTTTTGCATACAGAAATAAAATATTGAGCCAGATTTAAATTAATCCTTCAAAGTTTTATTAAGTACCTACTATGCACAAGTATTTGGGTTAGACAGTGGGATACCACATGGAGAAAAAAACAGCAATCTCTTTCCCTCAGAGAGCACTCTTTTTGAGGATATAACATGTACAAGGATAAGGAAGGAGAGAGCACCAAGAAATGTGGAGAATTAACAATAGCTAACATGCATACATGGCTGTATATACTATCTCTCGATCATCACAACCCTGTGAAGTAGGCGCTATTGTCATCCCTGTTGTATAAATGGAGAAACTGATACTGACAGGTTAAATATTGAAAGGTTAAATGACTTTCCAGGGACATCTAGCTGCTAAATATCATATCAGATTTGAACTGAATCTTCCTAACTCTGAGCCCAAGGTTCTTAGCCACTGAGGGACCTAGCTGTCTCAGGGAGGGGGAAAAAAGGCTTCATAGAGAAACTCACATCTGTGTATTTTTTGCTGCAGTCCTCATTCTTCTCAGACTCTCTGATGTCCTTAACTTTGTTGACTGTCCTCTTTTCCAGGATAATCTTTCATATTCAGGCTTCCATGATATTACTCTCTCATAATTCTCCTCTGGCATATCTAACCTCACCTTCTCAATTTCTTTTGGTGATTCATCATCCAAATCATGCCCCCAGCAGTGTTACATAAGATTCTACCTTAGCAATGATATTCTTTCCTCAATATAGTCTCTCTCTTAGTGATCTCACAGGATCCTATGCATTTGACTATGATCTTTGTGCTGACAACTACCAGATCTACACATTCAGCTCCTATCTATCCATTGACTTTCAATATTGCATCACAAAATGGCTCTTAGACATTTCATATAACATAATCTGGAGATGTCTCCAACTTAACACTCCATAACAGAACTCATCTTTTTTTACCCTAATCTATCCATCTTCCAAACTTTCCTAGTCTTTTTATTCCAGTCCCAGTCACCCTTGTTTGCAATAATAGCATTATTCTTAACAATTTACCCTCCTTCAGTCCCTAAATCCAAATTTTATTACCAAATTGTTACCACTACGTTACATTCACACCTCTTCAGCATCTCGCCATTTTTCTTTACTTATACTGTTTCCACATAAATTCAAGCACTCATTAACTTCATCCCAAATTTTTGCAATAGACTTACTGATCTCACTGCTTCAAGTCTCTCCTCATTTAAATCTATATCCTCTCAAGTGCTCCCAAAGTGATATTTCTTAAGTAAAAATCTAATTATGTTACCTCCATAAATGCTTGTGGCTCCTTCTTTCCTATAGGATTAAATGCTTTGATTAGCATTTTTTAAAGAATATTTATATTATTTTTTAATTTATGGAATAAAATGAGTATTTCTGGAACATAGTAAAATAATGATAATAACAATCATCATAAAGAATGGTATATAAAACTACAATTCTACCAGGTACAACTGCTTTTTTTGTATGCAGATCATATCTTCCTTCATATGGCCTTTATAGTTAATTTGGGCTTATATAATAATCAAAATGAATTATTCACTCAAAGTTTTTCTCTTTTTTTCTTTTTTTTTTTTTTTTGCTTTTTGGAGGGCAATTGGGGTTAAGTGACTTTCCCAATGTCACACAGCTAGTTTTTGTGTTAAGTGTCTGAGGCTGGATTTGAACTCAGGTCCTCCTGACTCCATGGACAGTGCTCTATTCACTGAGCCACCTACTTGTCCCAAAAGTTTTTCTTTAATATTGTTTCTGGATACAATATTCTTTTTGTTTTGCTTGTTTCATTCCTCATTATTTTGTATAAATCTATCCATATTATTCTAAGATCATCAAGTTCACCATTTATTACACCACAGTAGTATTTCATCACAATCATATACCACAACTTGTTCAGCCATTCCCCAATTAATGGCATTCCATTTTTTTCAGTTCTTTGCCATCACCAAGAAAGCTGATATAAATATTTTAGAACATATAGGAATACTCTTTCCCCTTTTTCTTTAATTATCTTTGGAAACAGAGAAGTAATGATACTGCTGGGTCAAAGAGTATAGGCAGTTTGATAACTCTGGACATAATTCCAGATTGTTCTTCAAATGGTTGGATCAATTCACAGTTCCACCAACAGTGAATTAGTGTCCCAATTGTTTCACATACTCTCCAGCATTTCTTTCTTTCCCTTTCAATCATACTCACCAATTTGACAAATGTAAAATAATATCTCAAGGTTTTAATTTGCATTTCTCTAATAAATTATGAGTCACTGTTCTTTTGTATGACTATAAATAGTTTTGATTTTTTTTTAATCAGAAAAATGCCTGTTCATATCCTTTGACCATTTATCAATTGGGGAATGACACCTATTCTTATAGATGATCCTAGTCTTTTAAAGCTCTTCTCAGTCTGGGTCCAACCTATCTTTCTAGCCTAATTGGAATTATTACTTTCTCCCACTCCGCATGATGCAGCCAAACCCATCTTCTCTCTTTTGCTCACATACAACAATTCATCTGCTGTCTTCATGTTTTCTCATTGGCAGTTTGCCATAGCTGCAATGCATGCCTTCTCCCACTCTATCTTATTCAAGCACCACTTTCTATGGCAAGTATTTCCTGATCCCTCAACTGCTATTGTTCTCCCTTTCAAATTACCTTGCATTTAACTACTTTATATTTATTATATTCATGTTTACTCTTAGTAAGTATATCTACAGGGGTATTGTCTACCCTTTTATAATGAAAGATATTTAGGAGAAGAAATGTTGCAATTATTTCATTTGTATCCCCAACACCTTGTATAATGCCTGGAACCTAGTATGTATTTATTAAATACTTGTTGACTAAGTGATTGTTCTGAGCCAGAATATACATATTTGGAAAGGCAGAGTTAATGAATCACATTCTAGCCATGCAAAATTAGTTATGTGAGTTCATGGAGGTGGTCCATGGAATCTAGAATCTGGACAAAATTAGTAAAACCAGTGTGACTAGATTATAGGGTGCATAGAGGGGAATGAAAAAAGGTAGTTTGACTCATAACTGCAAGAGGGTCTTAAATGTTATGTTGAAGCATTCAAAGGACCATAGATTTTAAAACTGGGAAGAAACCTAAGAGGCCACTGAGTCTGACATCCATTTTGTAGATGAAAACATTGAGGGGATATTTAAATGACTTACCCAGGGTCACAAAACAAGTTTTTGAAGTGAAACTCCATCCTTTGGAAGATGTTCCTGACTCTAAATTCAGTATTCTTGCCACCTCATTGATGCTTTTTTTAGATTGTATTTTATACTAGAGAAAATATTTTTTAAAAAAGCCTGTAGTTTTTAGATCAGATGAATGACCTATATTTTAAGAATGTAACCCAAGGTTCAATCACTGCTCTGCTGGCAGATTTGGTCTATCCTGAAGATGACACAATTTCTCTAATAATCTTGTCTGACTCATTCCCTTATCTACCCTCTACCCTGAGAATATAATCTGACTCATGTCTTTCTCCTTGGATGCTCCATTCTCCTGCAAGCACCAACCAAAAGACATTAAAAAATTAAAGACATTAATAAACAGATACAAGACTGGTACCCTCTCCCTTTTAACAAGCCAATAGTGATAATTCCTTTCAAGTAAACTACTGTCCTCACCACAAATTCAGAGCACCAATTACTGAAGTTCTTCTATTGTTTGGAATCATAGTTTTGTTGAGAGCACAGACTGTTAGAGAGACTCCTTTCATGAAAATATGCTTCTTTGATACACATTCCAATTTTCTTATGAATTTGGGATGGTTTAGTTTTGGCCAAAGTGTTTCTTGACAGATCACAATGAACAACTCAGAAGTTTTTCCTTTAAAACATAAGTGTAATCGTATTAAGCACACAGAACTGAAATATTCATGGTTCATGTTGGAAAAATTAAAGCTCTCAAACAGCTATGCAAATCATTACTCATCAAAAGAGAATTAGCTCAATCAGAGAACTACTTTGCATAAGGAACTCAGATTGAAAATCTAATAGTAAATAAAGTGCACTATAGTCAAAGGAAGAACAAATATATATAGGAAGGAGACAAATAGTTCATGTGTAGGAGAAGACACATACACAGCTATAAAATTGGGGTGGTAGAAATTGGGGGTACATCTTTATTTTTTGTTTTATATTTTTATTCTTGACCAACATAAATTATGATAAACATTTATATCTACATGGCCAATGGCACAGTGGGGGAAGAAGGGAGGAACTATATATGAAACTGATAATAATAATTAGGAATGACAACAGCAGTTAATATTTATATAATTCTTTATTGTTTAAAATGTGCTTAACAAACATAACTTCATTTTTCATCTTTGCTGCAACATTGAAAGGTAAATGATATTTGCTATCTCTGTTTTATAGATAAAGCAGAGGCATATATATGTTAAATGACTTTCTCAGGGACACACAGGTAGATAGTGTCTGAGGCTGAATTTGAATGAAAATATGCATTATGAAGAGCTTACATTTCTAAGTAAACATGTCTCCAAAGGTGAAATGCTTCTCTGCTTACTACTGATGTTCATTCTTTCCTTTTCTATTCATTTTTAAATGCTTCAATAATTGTCTTTTCTTAAAAAAAATTTTTTTTTGCAACCATATCACAAGTTATCCACTTGTCCCTTTACCTTCTTTCTCTTCCCCCCAGCCAAAAAAGAGAAAATCCTCATACTATATATGCTTAATTAAATATTTGCTTCATGCATTCATTTTTGTTTGTGATTAGGAGGAAGATATGTCTCACCAGCAATAAGGGTATAACCTTAACCTATTGTGAGATAGCATCAAACAAGAGGGTTCCAGGATTCCTCTGGGCCATTTTAAAGGGGTTATAGTGAGATCACTCTTTAGGGGGACCAAATAAGCCATTCAAATCTCAGAAAAAGAGTGAGTTCTTAGAGAGGGGTTTTGAAACTTTTGAAAAGAGTCTCTGAGTTCTTTTCTAAGCTACAGAGAATGGAGGGAAAAACAAACAAACAAAATCAATCTTTCTCAAATAAGAAGCACCTGAATGAGAGAGAGCAAGAGAAAATAGTAGAGTCTGAAGAAACTTTCTCTGGTTCAATGTCTTTTTCAACCATTTGATTATACAGCTATTATTGTTACCTCTTACTTTGGTAGAAAGATATAAAACACTTCATTTTTCTAGCATATTTCTTTTATATCAGTTTTGAGTTTGCAAAGATGCTTCTTTCCCATATTCGCAGGTTAGCAAACTACTCAAAAAGCTTTATAGAGCTCTTATGTATCTTTTCAAGCAAAAGAAAAAAAGTACTATTCAAGAAAGGAAGATCTGTACAGAGCTCTTGTTGACTGTGCTAAGTTCTGGAGGGAGTGTTTGAGAATGACCTTGTATACTTTTCATAAGACTAGATTGTTTTAATATTATATACATTTCAATCTCAGGGCTTTTAATTCATGCAATCTATCTTTAAGCTTTAAGGATACTCCAAATGGAGTTATAAAGAGTTGGACACAATTGAACATCAACAGTGGCATGCGCAAAATCAAAGAATATAATAGCCAGACCTATGGTGAAGCAGACTTGGGAGAAGAGTAGAAGCCAGGGGTATCTTTAAATGGTGTTCCCCTGGCTCTGCCAATTATCTATGTGAGTCCACAAAAAGTTATTTTATCTGTCTCCACCTCCAATTTCTCATCTGCAAAATGGTGTAGATGAGTTGGACTTGATGACAGCCAAAGTCACTTCCAGTTCCATATCTATGATTCTTCTCACTGCTTTTTTCTGTGTGTGTGGCAGAAAAAACACTTTTGCAAAGGAAAAAGGAAATAGATCAACTTGGGAAGAGTGATAACTAATACCCCTTTCACAGGTGAACGGTTTGCTGAGTGAGGAGAAAGAAAAAGAACTTTTGTTCAATAAAAACTGCTAAAAATCCAAGTTTGAAGAGACACAGTTTCAACAGATGTTGAATGTAAAATTTACCAGTTTAAAAACTGAAAAAAATCGCTGAGGCTACAGGGCATTATTGTCTCTCAATTTGCATGTAACTATTTTTTTTTTTTGAGGGGAGAGGAAAGGCAATTGGCGTTAAGTCACTTAACCAAGGTCACACAGCTAGTAAGTGTCAAGTTTCTGAGACAGAATTTGAATTCAGGTCCTCCTGATTCCATGGCTGGTGCTGTGCTCACTGTGCCACATAGCTGCCTCCCCCTTTTTTTTTACCAACATGTTATTTTAGACTCAAATGCCAGAACACAAATACAAAATTTAACTATTTTTAAAGTTAAAGAGTTTATTAAGTTTATTGCTTACAAATGGGGCAGCTAACTGGTGCAATAGATAGAGAGTTGGACCTAGAGCTAGGAAGATCTGAGTTCAAAAGAGCCTCAGATATTTATGAGTTGTGTAACCCTGGGCAAGTCACATAACTCTGTTTGCCTCAGTTCCTCATCTTTAAAATGATCTGGAGAAGGAAATGGCAAACCACTTAAGTATCTTTGCCAAGAAAACTCCAAATGGGGTCATGAAAAGTCAGACAAAACTGAACATCAATACTCACTGATAAATAATGGATCAAATACCTGCTTTGAAACTATAGGCTGATTAAGGAAAGAATGTTTTTTTTTATAACTAGTAGAAAAGTGAATGTCATGAGTTTTTAACTTCATAAAGAAAAGGTGAATCACCAAGTACCAGGAGTCACTGATTTGAGTCACTGAAAGCTGTGAAGAATCTGGCTAGAACTAGGTGCTGAAATGAGCTGTCATGAAAAATTGAGCGGAGATTAAGAACACATCAGAAGTTAGAAAAGCCATCATTGCTAAAGTTATATGAAGAAAGCATAAGTAAGAGAGCTAGCCGATGGAAGATTTCAGCTGCTAGTTTAGGATTGATGGGAGAAAGACTGAAGCCTGTTGGAAAGTAGCTGACCCAGACTCTAGAGCCATATACAATTTGAGGAAGGTAAAGCCTCTCTGAAGGGCCTGTTGCTCACTGATGTTCTGTACGAATTGAATAAGAAAAGTAGAAAGGGGAGAAACAGACTTTGAAAGTGATTTGCTGTTGGATTATTTGACTGACAGCTAATTGAACAGCACAGAATTCTGGTAAATGAAGAGTTATCTGATTTTATAAGTGATGTCCAGTCAATCTAATGGGCTTGTAGTTCTCTAACTGAAAGTTGCTTGTAAGCAATACAATAACATGATGTTTCTCAATGTCTTTTTCAGAGTAATTATGCTAGGTGTGGAATGGATAGAGTATTGGTCTGAAGTCAGGAAGATTTGTCTTTAGGAGTTCATATCTGGCCTTAGACACCTACTGGCTCTGTGACCCGGGATAAGTTACTTTACCCTATTTGTCTGTTTCCTCTTCTACAAAAATGAGCTTCAGAAGAAAATGGCAAACCACTCCATTACCTTTGCTAAGAAAACCCCAGAGAGCATCACAAAGAATCATATATGACTGAAAAATGACTAAACAAAACCAACAATGAGTTAAGAGTCTGTCAATACTTTATCAATTTAAGAGCAAAAGAGAAGAAAATTTGTCCAGCAGGAGATCAAGGAGAATCAAATGGAGAGTAGTCAGTGGAAAAGTAGTTTTGAATGGGATAGATGTTCCTGAATGAATCAATAATATCAATGTCTGAAGCCCAGAGTTGTCAGTAACACTAAACAAAGAGATTTTCCTTATTCACTTACCTCCCTATGTTTTTTATGAATGTGTGCCCATTCTTCCCTATAGAAAAGAAGGAAATAAACATTTGTTATGCTGCTACTACATGCCAGGAACTGTGTTAAGTACTTTACAAATATCTCATTTTCTCCTCGTAACAACGTTGTAAGGTAGGTAATATGATTATTTACATCCCCCCCCCCAAAAAAAAAACTGAGGCAGATAGAGGTTAGTTTTCCCAGGATCAAACAACTAATAATGTCTGAGTCCAGGTCTTCCTTGCTCCAGGTCCAGAACTCTATCTATTATGCTCTTTAGCTGCTTATGTATTGTATTTATTAATTGCACTGGTAGAAGTGTAATATTCATGCTTATGTATGGAATGGATATATTAATTATTTCTACAATTGCTTTTTATTAAATGTCTGTTATCTTACTTTGGCCTTATTATTAATTAAATGGATATGATTAGTATCTAATGGTATTATCATTTTGAGTTACTGTTTTATGTAAATAAGTCACAGCAGAGTGAGCTTAAGGGATAAAATGGTAAATAGAAGCAATATATTCCTTGAGGTATCTGAGAGAAATTAAGTATAACTATGCTGGGGAAAGTTTTTTAGGGAAAATACGATGTGTCCTTTGCCCTTGAGGGTTTCACAATTGGGTCATCTTAAAAGCATATTGGAAGGAAGTTTGCCTGTAAGAAGTAAAATTCAATCTGGTATGTTGTAAAACTGTGGCCATTAAAGCCTCTAGAAAATCAGCATGCTTAACATCAAATGTTGGGTCTTAAAGATTTCCAATATTACTAAGTATCATTTATCCCTCTCATATCCCATTTCTTATAAGCAGAATTCAACAAAGAATTTAATGGTCACTTTAACAAAGTGCCTGTAAATTCTCTATTATAATAAAATATCTTTGGAGTCAATATTGAGGAGGCCATCTTTCATTCTGTGTATATGATTTTCTGCCAACAAACTATTTTTTACTTAATTAGTCACTTGCAGGTGGCATTCAGTTGTGTGTATGAAGAAGGAGGTCCAGGTCAGAGCCCTTTAAAGATGTATCTCTAAATATTAATGTATTTTAAATGATCCACCATTAAACTGTGGGCATTATATCATAGTTCAATTGCCAGTCACATTTTCATCCCATTTCTTTCTCTCTTTTTTATGATATAAAGCTCTGAGCACAGGCTTTGAATAGTTGAATGCAATTTCAGACTAAAACAGCTTTATATGAAAGATGAGTTCATGCTAGGCAGCCTTATAATGAGTGCTCTAAATCACTGTGAGACCTGTAAATGAGAAGCCCTACTTTTCTGCTCTCTCTTGAGAACTCATTAAGACAGCAAACATGTTTTCAGGAGCAACGCACATCATATGCAGAACACACTGGCTTTCATATCTAGAAATACTCAGATCCAAACGCAGAGGGAAATCCAGTATCTTTTAACTAGAAAATAAGCAATTGAATCTTTGCACTAAATCTGTTGATTGCAGGGGATGAATTTGGGGTTCCAATTGGTTTAATCTATGATTTCAGTCATTAGTGATCTGCATGTGCTCCACCTTTACCTGCCACAAGTTTTGTTTGTCTTTAAGGAAATATATTAATGTTCAAAGAAGCAAAAGTAAAATAAACATGGATAAAAATCAATTTCTTCCTATGATCAAATTCTTGCTTACTTTAGGTTGTGAATGGGACTGATTAAATGTAAGCCTGGTATCCATGGATTTAAATTTGTTCTGTTCAAAAACCAGTACTGTTCAGGGTTCAGAAAAGTAAAGTTTTTCAGAATTCCTTCCAAAATTCTCCTTTGTGAACTTCTTCAATCTCCCCAAAGCCCAGTGTAGGTCAACTTCTCATCTCTGCTTCTATACTTTTGACCTTACTAATCTCATCAAAGGAACAGATCTATTTAGTTAGGCAAAGAGTAAATACAAAAGAATAAATACAAATAAATACAACATTTAAGACATCATGCTAAATTATCATTAAAGTAAAATATACCTTCAAATTGATGACCTTATATTTTAGAAGATTAACCATATACATTTGAAAAGATACAAGGTATTAGGTTTTAGATATGGGTTCAGATTCAAGCTTGGACACAAAATATCTGTATGGATTTGGACAAGTCAATTAATCTCTCTGAACCCTGAGAGGGCTAGACTTGTTTCTTTCAGGCCTAATGACCTATGACTCCCCAAGTGTCAAGTAACAGATACAAATAGTGACAAATGACTTAAGAAAGTGGTTGGGAGAGGGATCTTCAAGATGAAGTAGAAAGGGAAAGGGTGATTTGAAAACATGGGCCTGACACCAGTAACAACATTAACAATAGTAACAATATTACTATAACAATGATATATTATTTATAAATTAGACATTATTATATATGTATGTAAATATATGTTATATATAATTATTTTAGTAATGATAATAATTGATGATGATGGTGATTATAACAGATATCAGTAGATTATTTCCCTTTAAATAGAAGCACAAGAAAGGTAAGTAAGCACAATATAAGTACAGTTTCCAAGATAAGATTAAATAATGAATAATCTCTTGACTATCTACTAAGACAGAGAAAGAGAAAGAGAGAGAGAGAGAGAGAGAGAGAGAGAGAGAGA
>NW_027185779.1:11691342-11706105 GCF_028583685.1 Petaurus breviceps papuanus | reverse complement strand
GAGAGACAGAGAGAGAGAGAGAGAGAGAGAGAGAGAGAGAGGAAGAATAAGAAAACAACCTACATTTTGCTCTTTAACAAGCAACCATATAAAACACAACTAAAAGTAAAGGTTGGTTAAATCAACGTGAGAGAAACAAAATAATTATCCATCAGGTGAATCTAAAAAAGAAGGAATTGAAATCATATAAAACAAATACTAAAAACCACAATAACAATCGAGACATAAAAAACAGTTACATGATGTTTAAAACATGTACAATTAATCAATGTTGATATTAAACAATATTGATATTAAACATATGCACTAAAATGAAGAGATTCTGAGTCCAAAATAGAAAAATAATTAAATTTCAAAAAAGCAAAGAGGGTAACATGATTATAGGAGATTTTAATATTCCTCTTTCAGGTCTGGTAATATCTAACAGGAGGAAAAACAAAATTGAAAATTCAGATTCAGAACTGAGGAAGGCGTTTGCGCTTTTAGGGATAAAGAATTCATGGTATCTTAAATGGGAATATTAAAGAATATACATATTCCAGAGGAGGAGAAAAGATGGTGGAGTAAAAGCAGGAACTTGCTTGAACTCAGCCCCAACCACCTCTAATACTTGAAAAAAAATGCTTCTAAAACAATTTTAGAGCTACAGAATCCACAGAATGGCAGAGTGAAATATATCTCAAGTTTAAGTCTGCCTGGCAAACTGAAAGGAAGGGTCGATCACACCAGACCATGAGAAGAGAGCAGTCCCATGGGGGTTGTGCCAGCACAGACCGGCAGACAGACCAGCCAGAGCAGACTTCAGGGGATGGAATCACCAGCATCTGTTGTGACTTCCAGACTTCTCAGCCCACAACTTCCAGAGAAAGTAAAAACTTAGTGGGGAAACTCTGTTGGACTTGGATGAAAGAAGAGTTCAGTCTGGCCCCTGTCCCAGGGGCAGCAGAGGTGGGGGCAGCTGAGGGAGCAGGGAGGCTGCTTGCAGAGCTCCAGACCCACAGATAATGGGGGACCAAGCTTATGATAAGAGGGCAATTGCAGGAATCCCTTTGCTGACACTGAGGCAGGATTCCCTTCCTTTTGCTCCCCTGCTTGGATATGGGTCATAGCCTTGGGAGGCAGTACTAGAGTGAGGAGCACCAGTGTGGCAGAGCTTGTGCTGGCTGTGGAGAGGGTATCCTGCTCACAGTTCTGAGGCAGGTGCCTAGAAGAAGTTCTAACAGCAGTTTCACAAAACCCCAGAAATTTGGGACACAACACTCTGCACTCTGGAAGCAGAGTTCTACTGTGACAAAGAGCTCAAAAGGCAAGTAATTGACTGGCAAGATGAGCAAATAGAGGAAGAGAAATCAGACTATAAAATCATTCTTTGAAGACGAAGATCAAAACAAAGAACCCGAAGAAGACAACAATATCAAAACTCCTTCATCAAAAGCATCCAAGAAAAATATGAATTGGTCCCAGGCCATGGAGGAGCTCAAGAAGGATTTTGAAAATCATATAAGAAAAAGAGAGGAAAAATCGGGAAGAGAAATGAGAGTGTTACAAGAAAAACATGAAAAAGGAGTCAACAGTTTGCTAAAGGAGACCACCAAAAAATACTGAAGAAAACACCTTAAAAATGGACTAACTCAAGTGTCAAAAGAGGTCCAAAAAGCCCAATGAGGAGAAGAATGCCTTAAAAGGCAGAAATGACAGAATGGAAAAGGAGGTCCAAAAGCTCAGTAAAGAAAATAATTTCTTAAGAATTAGATTGGATCAAATAGAAGCTAATGACTTCATGTGAAATCAAGATACTGTAAAACAGATCCAAACAAATGAAAAAATAGAAAGCAATGTGAAATATTTCACTGGACAAACCACTGACCTAGAAAATAGATCCAGGAGAGATCATATAAAAATTATTGAACTACCTGAAAACCATGATAAAAAAAAAGAACCTAGATATCATCTTTAAAGAAATTATCCAAAAAAAAAACTGCCATGATACTCTAAAACCCCAGGGAAAAATAGAAATTGAAAGAATTCACCAATCACCTCTTGAAAAAGATTCCAAAGTGAAAACTAAGAATACTGTAGTCAAATTCCAGAGTTCCCAGGTCAAGGAGAAAATATTATAAGCAGTCAGGAAGAAACAATTTGAGTATTGTGAAAACACATCAATATAACACAAGATCTAGTAGCTTCTACATTAACGGATCTAAGAACTTGGAATATGATAGTCTGGAGGTTAAAGAAATAAGTATTAAAACCAAGAATCATCTACTCCACAAAACTGAGTACAATACTTCAGGAGAAAATATGGATATTCAATCAAATGGAAGACTTTCAAGCATTCTTGATGAAAACATCAGACCTGAAGAGAAAATTTGACTTTCAAATACAAGAAGCAAGAAAAGCATGAAAAAGTCAACCGGAAAGAGAAATCATAAGGAACTTGTTAAAGTTGAACTGTTTTTATTCCTACATGGAAAGGAAATATTTGTAACTCATGAGACTTTTCTTAGTATTAGGATAGTTCAAGGTAATGTATGTATGTATGCATGCATTTATATGTATGCATGCATACGCATGCATTGTGTGTATTGTACATATACATATGTAACATGTGTATGAATGTGTAAGTATGCATATATGTGTGTATAGCTGGGTATATGTATGTATAAATAGGTGTGTGTATATGTATGTATATGTATACATAGAAGGCATAGGTTGAGTTAAATATGAAGGGATGAGACTTAAAAATAAAATTAAGAGGTGAGAGAGGAATATATTGGGAGGAGAAAGGGAGAGATAGAACAGGTTAAATTATCTCACATAAAAGAGGCAAGAGAAAGATATTACAAAGGAGGGAAGACCAGGTAGGTGAAAGGGAATGAGTCAACCTTATATCATTGGACATTGTTTAAGGAGGGAATAACATACACACTCAATTATGTATCTTACCCTATAAGAAAGTAGGAGGGAAGGGAACAAGGTGGGGCTGATAATGAAAGGGAAGGCAGATTGGGGGAAAGGGTAGTCAGAAGCAAACACTTTTGAAAAGGTACAGGGTCAAACAAAAAATAGAACAAATGCAAGGTAGGATAGGATGGAGGGAAATACAGTCTTTCACAATATGACTACTATGGAAATGTTTGCATAATTACACATGTATAACCTATATTGAATTGCTTTTCTTCCCAGTGGGGGTGAGTGAGGAGGAAAGAAGGGAGAAAATCTGTAACTCAAAAGTTTTAAAAACAAATGTTAAAAAATTGTTTTTACATGCAACTAAGAAATAAGATATACAGGCAATGGAGTATGGAAATCCATCCTTCCCTATAGGAAAGAAAGAGGGAAGAAGGTTAGGGGGTTAAAAGAGATGGCAGACTAGGGGAAGGGGTATTTATTATGCTTGCCATCTTGGGTGGAGGGGTAGGTGAGAGAGATGGGGAAAAATTTGTAACTCAAAATCTTGTGGAAAGGAATGTGGAAAACTAAAAATAAATAAATTCTGGGGAGGAGAAAAGAATATACTTATTCCTCAACATGATATGGTATATTAAAATACATAATGTATAAAGGCACAGAGAAATAGAAAATACTTATTTTTAAAAAGATGGATTTCTATAGATTTCTATAGATCATAATACCATAAAATAGTTTCCAATGTTGGGAACACAAACACAAAATGTAAACATAAATGTAGATTTAAATATGAGAAAGAAATAACTTCACAAAATTGAAAGAAAGCAGCCTACCAAATTTGTTAAATTAGAAAAATATAGTCCTGACACATAAATCAGTGAAGGATAAAGCAAAGAAAGAAAACTATGAACCAAATATCACTTGAAAATCAGTTCATAATGTTAAAAAGAAATTATATCAAATAGACCAAAGCTCAAAAATCACTAAAATCACATTGAATTTGGTTAAGATTTTAGAATGCTTCAATATTAAGATTATAATTAACTTAATCATATTAAAACAAAATTATCCAGAACTGCATGACCATATCTGTAAGTGTTTAGATATGATATACCTACCCTGTCATATATTTTATAAAATATAGCACTCATGTGTGATAAGAATCCTGTAAATCATTAACATATAAATATTAATATGATTTTAAAGTATCTAACTAAAAGTAAAGTGTATCAACAATGTAATATTCACAATGCCTATGGCAATTATAAATATGCTGATGTGGTTACTAGTGACATAATATACCAGGTTCTCTATATGGGCAGTAAAGCTAAAACATTTATTAAAATACCAAATAACTGAGTCCCCAAACCAGAAAGTCAAAGCCATCACAGTAGTTATGAAGTTGGCACGTGTAGTTAATGTAGTAAACGCCCACATTCTCAAGCCTTTAAAACAGAACAGCCTACCTCAGACAAATGTCCTCCTCTCCCAACTCACAGTAACTGCTCACCATCCAGGAAGCATGCTCCCAGCAGTTCCAGCCCCTGCAGTTCAAGTCCCTGGAAGTCCACAGCAGGAGTCCTTAGCAGAAATTCTGGCTGGCTCATAAAAAAAAGGGGTTTGCGCCTCTGCCTCCACTTTGGCTGCTACTGCTGCTGCTGCTTCTGCTGCTGCTGCCACTGCAAGTCACCACAGGAACTCTAGCTTGGCTTCTGCTTCCTCTAG
This sequence comes from Petaurus breviceps papuanus, assembly GCF_028583685.1. Lineage (NCBI taxonomy): Eukaryota > Metazoa > Chordata > Mammalia > Diprotodontia > Petauridae > Petaurus > Petaurus breviceps. Next base: position 11,701,470 of record NW_027185779.1, on the reverse strand, counting down.
CTCCACCCCTTCCTGCTACATCAGCAAGTCCAATGGGGCATGGAAGAACTTTAAATCCCATAATCCTTACATTCCGTCCCAAGATCTTTCATGTCCCTTACTTGGCAAAAATACATTAGGAATAACTGGTGTCAACAGAATTTTACAACAATATAACAAGGATAGCACACAATAAACATAGAAAACAATATTTTAGGGTAGGGCTTGAGCACAAGGTCCCCATCATTTCACCCCCGAATATATGGGGCCCCAAAATCTTAGAGTAAGGGGCAAAGGTTTCTTCTTCCATGGCTATTTGCTGCTGATACCAGATGTAGAGCGGTCCCTGTCCCAAGGGGTCCCATTTGAAAGGTCAGTTCTTAATGTCCATGATGCCAGGTCCAGGGGTGACACAGCACAATTGCAGACAGGGGGTGACATCCAGTTTAAGCTATCAGGCATCTACAAGTGGAGGGTACCAAGCCTGTGGAAACAAATCTAGCAAGCAAGGCAAACAGATAAAAAGCCAAGAAGAAGCAAAAAGACAATAACCAGACTATTGTAGCCTCACTCACGGTAGAATAAATGAGTTAAGGGTACAATTTTGTAATTATCTTCTCCGGAATAAACAATAGTTACAGTGTTATCCCTCCCATGTGCTATAATCTCTGCAGCCTTTGGAACATCATCTGGCTTCTGTTTTACCCATAATTTAGCTCCCCATTTTATTCTATCAGTAGAACCAAATCCTTCAGTTCCTCTGACAGTTATTTTGGAAGGAGGGTTAGTTTTTACAAGTGGTATTGTTTTACAAGGAATGATAATCACTTGAACTATCCTATCATTTTTATGAATCTGTATGAGCCCTTCACCTAAATTCCATAATGTCACAACAATTTCTCCTTGATAATTAGAATCTATTACTCCTGCCAATACATGTATTCCTTGAGCTGCTAATCCTGTTTTGGGTAAAGTCTGTCCAAAGTGATTTTTAGGGATTCTTATGCATATCCCGGTGCAGATTTTTCTTATTTCTTTTCTGTCCAAACAAAAGTCCTCTAAACAATGTAATTCATATCCCACCGAACCAGTTGTTCCAGGGAACGGTGCTGAGACATCTGGCCTCAATGTCCAATCCTCAATATTTGGGATCTTATGTGTTTGTTGTTTTCTAATTTGCATTAGGGGTCATCATTCTGGCTAGAGGTGTACTTTCTCCCAATGGCTTATTATTCAAATTACATAAAGCCATGAACAAATTATCCTTCCAATGTTGATATGAATTATTGGAACTTAACTTCCTTAATTGTTCTTTCAGTAATCCATTCATTCTTTCAATTAACCCAGATGCTTCTGGATAATAGGGAATATGATATAAGCATTCTATATTGTGTAGTATACAATACTTCTTCATTTAATTTAATTCTTCTTTGAAATGTGACCCATTGTCACTTTGAATCTGCATTGGGGTTCCATAATATAGACTTATGAGATCTAGAGTTTTACAAGTATTTTTCTGGGTTGCATTCTTATAAGGACAAGCCACTAGTATACCTGAATAGGTGTCAACACAAGTACATATAAATCTGCATCCTTTATCTAGTGGTAGTGGACCAATATAATCTATTTGCCAGATTTGGGCTGGGACTCTTCCTCTTGCTATCTCTCCAGTTACTTCCTGAGGAACAGTCCGCTCCTTTTCCAACTGACATATGTGACATTCTTCTGCTCTCTGTTTTAACAGTGAATAAGGGACACCAATACCTCGATCTTGCACCCACCAGTGTGTGGCCTGGACCCCCAAATGGCCTGCTGTTTGGTGGACCCATTTTGCTAATACCAGATCATCAGTTGTTGTCAAAGTATGGAAAATATGTTCAGTAGCAATATTTGCCAGTAGATCAGCATGAGCATTGTACTCACGTTCTGGCATGGTGAGGGCCATGTGAACATCTACATGAAAAATTGACAAGTCAGTGACCAAAGACATGTTACAGTTATCTTTTCATAATTCTTTGCCCCAGACTTGTTTGCCATGAATTTCCCAATTTTGATTTTTCCACATGGGCATCCATGTAGCTAACCCATTAGCTACTGCCCATGAATCAGTGAATATATGACACTGTCCTCCTTGTTCTATTTTGATGGCTGGATGTACTGCCACAAACTCAGCATATTGACTACTTCCACCTATCCCAGTACTTTTCAAAGTCCTTCTAGTACATGGGTACTGCTTTCCGATGTCATTTTTGGTCCAAATATTTCGCTGTCCCATCAGTAAACCATGCATGTCTCTTTTTTTCTTCAGTTAATCCATCATATCCCTCATTCCATTTTACAGAGAATTGTACCAACTGTTGCTTTGGATCAGGGGGTTTGACATTCCTCTCAATTTCTATGTTTGCTACAGATTCATGTAGAGCAGAGACTCCACTTTTGCCTGTTTTCGCTCTATTTTGAATATACCACTTCCTTTTGTTTATATTAGCCTCTTGGGCATATCCAATTCTGTGAGAAGCTGGGGTACTCATTACCCAGGCCATAATCGGGATTCCAGGTCTTAATATCACTTCATGGCCCAGAGTAAGTTGTTCAGTCTCCACCAAAGCCCAATAAGCAGCTAACAACTGCTTTTCAAAGGGTATATACTGGACTCCAGATGAAGGGAGTTTCCTACACCAAAATCCCAAGGGTACATTTCAGCTTTGTTGTTTTTGCCATAAGCTCCAGTTTGCGTAATCATCTTGTACAGTCAACTGTAATTCCACTGGACCATTTTGCATGGGCCACAAATCTAGGGCCAATTGTATGGCAGCCTTGGTTTCTTCAAAAGCTTTACTCTGCTCAAGTCCCCAGTCGAATTCATATTTCTTCCAAGTGACTGTATGTAAAGGTTTCAAAATCTGTCCCAAATGTGGAATGTGGTGCCTCCAGTATTCAAACAATCCTATGAACTTTTGGGCTTCCTTCTTATTGGTAGGGCTAGGAAAATCCTCAATCTTTTGTCGGGCTTGTGGAAGGATCTCACATAGTCCCTTGTTCCATTGTATACCCCAAACTTTTACATTTTGAGCTGGTCCTTGAACCTTTGCAGGGTTAATTTCCCCCCCTTTATTTTTCTTTTTTTTTTATTAAAGCAATCAGGGTTAAGTAACTTGCTCAAGGTTACACAGCCAGCTATGTGTGGGTGTGGTGCTGAGTATCTGAGCCCAGATTTGATCCAGGTCATCCTGACACTGGAGCCGGTGCTCTTACTCGCTGAGCCACCTGGCCTCCCCTAAGCAATCAGGGTTAAGTAACTTGCTCAAGGTTACATGGCCAGGTGTTTCTGGGTGGGTGCTAAGTGTCTGAGCCCGGGATTCGATCTCCAGGTATTCTCAACACTGGAGCTGGTGCTCTTACTCTCTGTGCTACCTGGCCGACGCCCCCCCCCCTTTATTTTTCATATGCTCAGTTGGAAGGGTTAAACTATTCTCCACTTCTTTTGCATCTTTTCCTTGTATCATGATATCATCAATGTAGTAGGTAAGCTGTACACCAGGTAGCTTTAATTCATCCAACTGTTCAGCCACAATCCTGTGACAAATAGTGGGGCTATACAGATATCCTTGTGGCAAGCGGGTAAAAGTATATTGTCTACCCTGCCAACTGAAAGCAAACTGGTCTCATTGTTTAGGGTCTATTGGAATGGTGAAGAAGGCATTCACCAAGTCAATCACTGCATACCAAGTCTTATCATATTTATGGATCCTTTCTATTAAGGTGTTGGTATCTGGAACAGCAGCATACAAAGGAGGAGTTACCTAATTCAATTGTCTATAATCCATGGTCATTCTCCATGTACCATATGATTTTCTTACTGGCCAGGCAGGATTATTCCATCGTTTGGTTGTAGGGACTAGCACTCCTGCTTCTACATTTTCCTTTATAGTAGTGGTAATTTCATCTTGCCCACCTGGCACACAATACTGCTTTAAAGTAATTACTTCAGAAGGTTCAGGTAAAGTGATTGGGTCCATTTTTATTTTTCCCACTAAAACTGTATTAATCCCTATCTTGCTTACAGCAAAATGGTATCTTCCTTCAGATAAAATCAGAGTCATGCCTCTCAATATATCTATTCCAAAGATGTATTCAGGAATGGGTACAATAACCATATATTCTTTCTTAGGTAACTGCCCAATTTTCATTGTTATTTTAACTTGTCTGGCTGATATTTCAGCCCCTCTGAGACCTGTGATGGTAATAGGAGTTCCATGCTTAAACTTATCAGGGTTTCCATAGATAAGTGTGGCCTTAGTCCCAGTATGAAGCAATGCCGTAGTTACAGTAGTTGATCCATTTTCCAATATATTGTTTAACCAATATGGGGTCTGCAATCTCTTCTGTATATTTCTTTAATCTGGGCTGGGGCTTGGCCCATCTCCTATTCTCCCTGAAAGCAGGGCAAACTTGGATACAAAGATTCAGATTCAGGAGTACCTGCAGCGGTGGTTCCTGCTTCCCTATTCATTCTAATGCTAAGTAACTTTTCTTGGTACAGCTTATGCAGCTGTTCAGTTGGAATACCATATATTCTTCTAAAGTCCACCCCTGCTCTCAATAGAGCAGTAAACAGTTCCCTTCTTGTTGTTCTATTTTGTCTGGGAATCCTCTGACTGTATACTCTTCTCTCCCAAGGAAATTTTTCTTGTCCCCATTACCCTAGGTCACTTAATTGTGAGATCTTATCCAGAACCTCTGAAAGAGGGTGCCCTATTTTCCCAATTAATAGAGTCAGAATTAGGTGCTTATAAGCAGGAGGAGCCGACGTCACTAAGATATTTCTATGTGGAGCTCCTAGGGGGTATCATGATATGCATTTGCATCTCCAATCAGGATAGCAGTTTTCATTACCTCCTCCTTTAGCTTTCTCATACAGTCTCTAAGTGAGTTCCAGGGTCTGTCTCTACCAGGCCACATAGAGTCAGTAGGATATTGCTTTCTGCATCCCTCTGCAGCTAAAGCTAACAGATTAGTTCTGTTGAGGCTTTCTCGCATATGGTGATCCCTAAAAGCTTGGTGTACAAAAGGATTCTGACTGATACTTATGAATTTTAAGCAGTCCTCACTGTCCAGTGTTATTCCTCCGGCACCTTCATATCCAAGACACTAAAGACTCTCCCATTCTTTGGGTGAATCTGCTCAATATATCAGTGATCTCCTGTTGAGTGAAATCCTCTGTTATCTCCCTGGACTCTCTTTGGCTCTGGCAGTTCTCCTGTCTTCTTCGTTGTATGGGGAGAACTTCTACATTAGAAGATTCCTCATCTAACCTTGTTCCATTCTCCTCATACACATTCTTCTGGAAGCTGTTGGGGCAACTCTGCCCAGCCTGTACAAAAGCTGCATGCACATTCCTTCTGCTAGTTTTTTGCTTCTTTTTAGCTACATGAACAATAGCTTGTTGCTGGGTTACCTGAGTCCCTCCAGTTTGTTCTTCTAAATGCTGTGACACAGAAGAATCCTCAGGCAAACCAGCCGACTCCCTAGCCATCCGAGCTCTTTCCTTCAGCAGTTTATCCCTACTTTTACACATAAAGTGATAACTAGTTAGCAGGACCCAGCCTCTCCTGCACACTCCTGCCAATTCTTTGCCTGGTCCTATGGGTATTCCTTGCAAACATCTTTCCAAATCTCCAGGTTCTCCCTCTTTTAGTCTTGGTTCCCAGTTTTCAGAGGGCCCTGTGCTTTTGGCCCATTCTTTGACTAGAGAGGAATAAGGCAAATCCTCCCATACTGGGATAGCCATTTCTCGCTCTAAAGCCCCCCTGCTTCTAAATAGAGGCCTGAAATTTTGTGATCCCATCTTTGATGCCAAATGTATCAACAATGCAATATTCACAATGCCTATGGCAATTATAAATATGCTGGTGTGGATATTAATCACATAATGTACCAGGCTCTCCATATGGGGGGTAAAGCTAGAACATTTATTAAAATACCAAATAACTGAGTCCCCAAACCAGAAAGTCAAAGCCATCACAGTAGTTATGAAGCTGGCACACATAGTTAATGTAGTAAACACCCACATTCTCAAGCCTTTAAAACACAACAGGTTACCTCAGACAAAGGTCCTCCTTTCCCGACTCACAGCAACTGCTCAGCGTCCAGGAAGCATGCTCCCAGCAGTTCTGGCCCCTGCAGTTTCGGTCACTGGTAGTTCTCAGCAGGAGTCCTTAGCAGAAATTCTGGCTGGCTCATAAAAAAGGGGTTCGCGCCTCTGCCTCTACCTCGGCAGCTACTGCTGCTGTTGCCTCTGCTGCTGCTGCTGCCACTGCCAATCACTGCAGGAACTCTAGCTTGGCTTCTGCTTCCTCTAGCTCCACCCCTTCCTGCTACATCAGCAAGTCCAATGGGGCATGGAAGATCTTTAAATCCTGTAACCCTTACATAAAGATAGCAATATGGCAATGGGTAAATAATAGATTTCACAGTAAATACAGGAGAAAAGCAGGGACAATCACCTCCTTTCAATGCTATTATTTGTCAGATTCCCATAAATGATAGCAACAGCAATATTATAAGTAAAATTACATGGAAACATGCAAAGATATAAATTACTTCTATTCATTATATGAAGGGTAATATAGAAAATCCTTGGAAGTCAGTAAAGAAACTAATGGAGAGAATTAAAAGTTTCAGTATATTTTCAATCTACAAAAACAACAAAAATCAACAGTATTTCTCTATCCCTATAGTAAAATCTAGGAGGTGTCAATTGAAAGGGAAATTCAATTCAAAATAATTTTAAATTACATAAATTACCTGTCAATCTACAAAAAAAAACAGTTAGTCTCTCATATATTACACAAATATCTCAAAGAAATAGCTGGAGGGTAAGTCAATGCTCATGTTTTGGTCGTGCTAACATAATAAAAAGTGGTATTTCCAAAGCTACCTTATATATTTAGTGTGATGAAAATTAAACTACCAAAGGAACACTTTATAGAAAACAGTAATATGATTTTAAAAACTTTCATTTGTAGGAAGAAAAGATCTGGAATATCCAGGTAAACAATAAAAAAGAGAGGATAGTACTTCTGAATCACAAATTATATTATGAAGTTATAATGATTAAAATTATTAAAGTAGTCTTTAGTTGAGTCAAAATTAAAAAGAACTATGTGCAAATGAGTACAGAATAAATTAAAGATAATCACATAGGGATGTACTAGAGTACTAGAAAAAGGCTCCTTACAGAATATTGGGTTGTAGTATAGACTTAAAAGAAATCAGAGATGAGGAGAGAGTACCAAAGATAGCAATGAAAATACTCAGTGTCAGGAGGTGCAGTACCTTTTGTGAGGAATTTTAAGGAGGTCAATGTCACTGTTCAGTATTATAAGGAGAGGAATAGGATGTAACAAGACTAGCATAGTAGGAAGGGGCTAGGTTATGAAGGGCTTTAGGAAACAGAGGATTTTATATTTAATACTGGAGGGAAGAGGGAGAAACAGGAGTCTATTGAGTGGGGAGAAAGGAAGTGCAGGTCATTGTCAGACCTGTGCTTTAGAGAGATCAGTTTGACAGCTAAGAGGAGAAAAGAGAGACTCAAGGAAGAGAGACCAAGAAGAAGACTATGAGGATGAGAGGGTGTATATGAGAGACAGAATGAAAATAGATCCCTCAAGATTTGGTAAAAGATTGGATATGGAAATGGGAGCAGTAAGAATATGATTAAAATACCCTTGAGAAGACAAGAGAAATAGGGAAAAGTGAAGAGTTTGGGGGAAAAGATGAAAAGTTCAGTTTTAGACATGATCATTTTGATATCTCTGAAATGTCTTAAATTTGGCTTACTTACGTGAATATATTACATTGTAAGTCACAATGAACTCAAATGGAATGCACGACCTGAATATTAAAGATCATATTCTAAAAAATATAGAGAAGAGAACCAGATCAGACACCTTTCACATATATGACTAGGGGGTAAATTCTTAATTCAAACAAAAGATAAGAGGAGTTAGCTAGATGAAACAGATAATTTCAATTACATAAAATTGAAAACCTTTTTTTTTTCAAAAGCAAAATTAATGCCACTAGGATAAGAAGTTAAGTGGCTAACTTGGAAAAGCTACCTCAAATATCTCTAAGTGTCTAGTGTAAAAATGTAGAGAAAATTAACACAAATATTAGTCAAAGAATATGATTAAATAATTCTCTAAAGAAAACACATTCTTAATAATATTAAATGATTGTTCCAAATTGACCTTAAAAAGAAACACAAATTAAACCACTTCTGAGTTGTCCTCCTAGTCAGCAAAGTATAAAGGTGATATAAGATGCAAATTATATGAAAGAAGAAATGGAAAGTAACATCCACTATTGCATTGCTTTTGGAGATATGAATTGGAATGATTATTCTGGAAAACAATTTGGAGTTGGAAAAGAGAATGACTAAAAGAAGTAAGCATACTTTTTGACCTAGATATCCCCCTGCTAGACTTTAAACAAGGAAGTCAATGACAAAAAAGTAAAAGTCCTATATATACATAGATGAATGCATTTATGTGTATATACATTACACACACACACTAACATAGATATATATGTATTGTGTATAAGTGTATATATGCATACATACACATATATTCATATTTGTATCCAATTATGAAGCAATGGCTAAACAAATTGTGGTACCTGGATCCTGTGGAATATTACTGTGCTTTAAGAAATGGTGAGCAAGATTAATCAGAGAATCAGGAGAAGACTTACATAATACAAACTCTAGTAAGCAGAATTAGAAAAAAAACCAATATACACAATAATTGCTATTACATAAATAGAACTAACAACAAAACAATTGAAACTAATTGCTGCAAAAATTATAATCACCAAGTTTGCTTCCAAAAAAGAGAAATGAGAAGGTATGTCCATTTTCCTTACTGAGATGGAGAGTGGATATAGAACCCTGCAAGCAGCACCAGACTTTCTTGATACAATAATTTGTTGAATTTCTTCACTTCTTTTTCATTCTTCATTATAAGAGATGGATTTCTGGGTTGTGGGGGGGAGACTACTATACATTAAGAAATACTCATATTATAAAAACAAAAGACAAATTTAAATAATCTAGAGCAAAATTAGCTCAAAGCATACACATTTTCTGAGATAGCATTTTAAGAATAATGGAAATAAAATAATGCCCCCCATAATTGACACAAATATACATAATTTCAATTGAAGAGTGGACTCATTAGTAAAATAGAGGGAATATCTATGTCAAAGGCAATTCTCACTTCTGATGTAATTTTTGTTGTGGCATCTTCATGCCAATATCCTGGACATAGCACATTCTCAGTCTCTTCTTCTCTAGAGTTCCACTCCCTGTGACCCAGGTTGATTCTCTTCTCAACTCACAGACACCATAATCTTCAAAGTTACCTCCTTCCTTAACACATGTCTCACTGGGTTTGCCTGCTCTTGGGGGCAGCATCTCCTATTTTACGAGTATTGACTATGTTTTAAAACATTGTAGCCAATAATAGAAAGAAGAAATGGAAATCCCTTCACTCACAAGAGGCAAAAGGTATTTGCTTCTCAACAGCTGGTTTCCTATTTCATTGATGGCTCTCTTCTCTTCTAGAAGGAATCACATATCTCAGTGATGTTCCCTACCTCTGAATTGGTTCCCTACAAATTTTGTTCCATTGTTTAAGGGACCACTAGGAGCATGATTGAACCTTGGCCAACCAATAACTAAGGATCCTCTAATTTTGCCTATTTTAATCAGAAAAAATATTTTGTATTTGCATTTCACTTAAATTCAACATACCTCATTTATCTCTGTTACTTGCCCCATACATTCTCTGAATTTCATCAACTGGACTTGAGAGAAACATTAATTACGAGTACCCATATCAATTCCCTAGATTCATAGCATGTCTTTCATCACACTGACAAGGTTTCCAACCAAATCAGTAATCTCACCAAGGACTCATTAGTCAACATTTCAGAGTTTCTGCCAGACATTCAGAGCTACTGGACAAGTCTTAGGTCACATACTGTCACTGATATACCAACCTTTGGGGCATTACATTATTTGATTAACACCGTCACCACCCCCAACAGAGAGAGAGAGGGGAAGAGAGAGAGAGAGAGAGA
>NW_027185779.1:11651056-11690942 GCF_028583685.1 Petaurus breviceps papuanus | reverse complement strand
AGACACACACACACAGAGAGAGACAGAGAGAGACAGAGACAGAGAGAGACAGAGAGACAGAGAGACAGAGAGAGACAGAGAGAGAGAGACAGAGACAGAGAGACAGAGAGAGACAGAGAGACAGAGAGACAGAGTCAGAGACAGAGAGACAGAGAGAGACAGAGAGAGACAGAGAGAGAGACTGAGACAGAGAGAGAGAGAGAGAGAGACAGAGACAGAGAGACTGAGACAGACAGACAGAGACAGACAGGGAGACACAGAGACACAGAGAGACAGAGACAGAGAGAGACAGAGGCAGAGAGAGAGACAGAGAGAGAGAAAGAGAGAGAGACAGAAAGAGAGAGAAGTTGTGCAACTTCCCAAGGATTGAACCCAGTTCAACATAAAGAGAATTATTACCATTAGATTAACAGTTGGAAATTAAACACTTAGCCATCTTAATATGTAAAACAAGAAGATTTTAAATGGATCAGTCTCATATGGACCTCTTCTATCACTGTACTTGAGTGGTGTACATATATAGATAATAGCTAAATATTAAATAACCAAGTACAAAAGATATCTATTTTAATAGATATTGATACATAGTCATAGATATGTATCTATCTATCTATATATATGTATATATAATTATCTATCAAATGAATTATAAATAACTTCAAAGGAAAGGAACTAGCATTCAGAGGAAGACTGACAAATATTAGGGCAGAATATTTCCTTAATGAACATGTCACTCTAGTATTTGTTCTTCTGGTGGTTTGATCATTTTAGTTATGTCTGACTCTTCATGAATCCATTTGGGGATTTTCTTGGCAAAGATACTAAAGTGCTTTGCCACATTTATTTCTTCAGCTAATTTTAGAGATGAAGAAATTAGTGAAAAAAAATAAGTTAAATGACTTGCCCAGGATCACACAATTAGTAAGTGTCACAGGCAAAATTTAAACTCTGGCTTTCCTGACTCAATACTGACACTCTCTCCACTAGCTGCCCCCTAGTATAGGTTCAGCTATTAACTACATATCCCATAGAGCACTGAGGGAGTCCTTAGTTTAACAGCATACAAATCTATCAATAAATACTTCTATATAATAAAAATAAAATTCTAAACACTAGTCCTAGAAGAAAAAGGCATATAATTATTGTTATAAAATAGAAGACATTGTACATTTCTTATTTCTCATCTCAGTGAAAGAAAGGCAGAGGCAGAGACACACAGACAGAAAGAGAGGCTCCTTCTCATTATGCAGCCAATAAGCCAAAGTTTTATGTTCAGGACAGTGTTTCTGTTCATCCTCCTTCAGCAGACCACAGTCATAAAAGAGCAGACCAGGAATAAAGCCTGGAGGGTCCTGTTCACTTCTTAACAGTATCTGGGAAAGAGAACAAAGGTAAACAGTAGAGTTGACAGGATCTTCTTACTCTTTTCAAAGCAGCAGATCAAGAGAAGAATAGGAGGAAAGGTCAAGGTAGCAGACAATAGGAAGAAAGTTTTCATCAAGTAAATTGAGATACATCTTCCTCCTCAGAGCCCAGTGCACTGAATCAAATGGGCACCGTTCTATGTCTACAATAGGAAGGTCTCTTTTCAATCTGTGACTTCTTATGGGACATTCATGTGAAAATAAGAACTATGTGAGGGAGGAGTAAGCTTTTCTGCTGCCCTGGTCCCTATTAAAATAGCTGGAAAGTGATCTCTGCTAAGATGACATAACAAGGAATAAAGAAGGAACAAAATTATGCATGTATAACATTATGTCTCTGTGATTGTTTTTGAATTCTCTCCTTCAAACAACCATGGGCCAGAAAGATTGTGAAGTAGGACATTCCATTTGCCATCTGAAAACAGATGAACAACTTGTTAGGTTTGCTAAAGAAATACTAACCATCAATGATACTTGTAATGATACTTGATCTTTAGATCAAGCTTAGGTGTTTCAAATGTCTAAAATTTAAAACTGATTCATAATGGTAAAGCTATATTATTTAATGATTCCTTTTGCAGCTGTTACAACTTAAAATCCAGAGCAAACATAGTTTCAAATTTTAATACAAAATGCAGCATCTCTAGTTCTTTTTTTCATTCAAACTAAATAAATGCATAAAAAAATCTTTTATCTCCTGTGGCCCAAAGTCACTGAATTTCAAACAGAAGAGGAACCAAAAAGAATTATTAGTCAACATTGGAAATAACATTCATAGGGCATGGGTGTCATTTCCAACTCCTAAAGGCAGTAAACCTTTTCTTAAAATTTTTAATTCCTTTCTTTTAAAGAAAGGGGAATTGGCAGCATGGTAGTAAACACCTGTAATTCTTTCCAGTTGAGAAGCTGGGGCTGGCAGAATTGATGAATGGCAGAATGAAATGAGCAGAACAAGGAGAACAATTTGTAAAACAACTACCCTTTAATAACAAACAACTTAGAAATCTATAAGAACTATGATCAATACAATTATGGCTCATGATTCCAGAGAACTGATGAATGAAACATGATATCCATCAGAGAAGTGAAGGATTTGAGTACAAAATGAGACCTACTTGCTTTATTTGCAACTATTGAGGGAGTTTGTTTTCCTTCATTTTGAATATTTTCACTAGAAATTAATTTTTCTTTTTTTTCTTTTCAATGGGTTGGCAGATGGGAGAGAGAGGAAACAGATGTTTGTTACTGTTTGTTTTTTTTTAATAGAGAGGTTAGAGGTGCTACAGACGTGAAATATCTCATATACTTTTGGATAAAGTCAGTCTTATTATTGTTACTTAATTATTTCATAATATACTTCTCAAAAGTAGGAGTAATTGACAAATGTTTGTAACATATAAACAAATCACATCAATAAAACATAAGAAAAGAAAAGGAATTCATGGAACTTTGAGTTATTCCTTTGACATGTGTTCTCTAAGAGAACACCCTCTTCTCCTTGGGCTCTGTATGTATTGATAGTAAATTAAGCCATAGACTTCTGGAAAATATTTTGTACCAACTGTGCTATCTATCCTGCCATAGTGAAATGCCCTTTTCTAAAATCTAATATTTGGGTAACTAATTATTATAGATTAATAATTGATATCGGCATATATCTATCATGGTTCATTCACTATAGGAATAGAAAAGCACTCTTTCTCCCAATTCCTCAGGGACATCCTGGGAGCCTTTAGGGGTCATAGTAACCTAATTTGGAGACCTCACTTAAGAGTTCTAATGGGGGTTGGACTAGCCACCTCAGGGCATGTGGCATCTATGGAATATACATGTGCATATCAGTTGAAATTTTGTAGTAATGTAGGACTCGTTATTTTAATATGGTTCAACTTTCAGCATAGGCATCATCATCTGAAAAGGAAACATCACCATCATGTGAAATAGTTATTGAAAAAGAATAATAAATATAACATGTGTATCTTGATATTTGTGGACTGAAAAGTATGTAATATCTGAAGGGGAAGAATGTTAGTAACATTTCACTGAAAACAAACAGATTTGATTGAACTTTCATTTCACTGCTTATATTTGAGAATGCAAAGTATATTTACTATAGTCTTTTTTTAAGCAATTGGGGTTAAGTAACTTGCTCAAGGTTACATGGCCAGTTATTTCTTGGTGTGGTGCTAAGTATCAGAGCCCGGATTTGATCCCAGGTCATCCCGACTCTGGGGCTAGTGCTCTTACTAACTGTGCCACATGGCTGCCCCTATTATAGTCTTAAAAAAAAGAGAAACCAAACCAAACAAAAAAACCCTTCATTCCTCTTACAAATAAAAAGAACATTTTTGACTTTGGAAATGAAGAAACATTTTTATGTACAATTATTTTGAATCCTGAGAAGTCTCCAAAACAATTCCAAAAGGTTATGTATGAACACCCACCCCCCCCCAAACACATATCCTATATACAGTCATACATGTACATACACAGTTATACATACACAATTCTTAAAAAAATATATGTATGTTTCTACTAATCATAGTTAACATTTAGATAGTTTAAATTTTGCAATACACTTTCCATATATCTAATTTGCTCTTTGAATGCAAACATAAAATGAGTAATTCCCATACATTTGCTTTTAATTTTACAAATTTTTTGCTTGTGGATCTTTACTATTATTTCTTTCCATTTAGTCTACTAACCCAAACACCATACACCCACCCCAACCTCTTTTAACTTCATTTTGCTTCCTTATTAACTAGAGGCTGGAGACATTTGACAATTGGGCAAAATGACTATAAAAATTTGACATAGTCAAAATGACTATGAAAAGTTCACAGAACTATCTGGGATGTATAAATTAAGCATTTAGTTCTTAGGCAAGAAGCACTGAAACTCAGGTCCCCATTTTACTCCAGGTTCAACTTATGGAATCAACACTACTTTATCTCTTAGGCAGTGGAAGGGCTAACTTACCCATCAATTGTACCTGATTCATACCTGAAAACGTTTTGCATTTTTTTTAGGTGGGTGCCAAAAATGTATGTGGTCAAAATGTTTCATCTTTGTAGATGCACTCAGATACCTTATTGTGATCTACACTTGGAGAAAATCTCACTTTCTTATTCAATAAAAATTCAACAATCATGCACAGTTTTCCCAGGCAACTTTCTACTGAATTCATTGAGTGTTTAGTTGCTGTACTTACTATACTTTAGTACTCCAAGTCCTTGAAAAGAAATATGAAATATACATTTGCATATTAAGAAAGATATGTTGCATAGCAGTAAATCAGCTAAATTGGTTTTCCTCCAAAACAAGTTCAAATAACCTGATTGTTCAACAGCCTTAGCAAATAACACATACCACTCAAATGGAATTGAGATGTAAATGGTCATTAACATTTTGTGGAATCAATAGAGTCACGTCCAAAACATTCATTTAAATTACAGAAGCAACCTATAAACAACCAGTGAGGAAAACCCAGGAACATCAAACACTGTGAAAAATGGATTGACATGTGCTCAATTCTTTATGACAGAGAGAGAGGAAAAGAGAGAGAGAGACAGACAGACAGAGACAGATAGACAGAGACAGACAGACAGAGAGAGCAGATACAATTTTTCTGAAAGAGAATTTTCAAAGGTATTTTAGAAATAGTGTGCATAATGAATAGAAAGACATCCTAAAACAGGAAACCTTGGGTTCAAGTCCAACTTTTAACAAATATTGGTTATGTAACCCTGGGCAGGTAATTGGCCTATTAGATACAATAATTCCCTAGGGTGGAGGTGGGGGGGGGGCACAATGCCAGTCCTCAAGTCAGAAAGACTCATCTACCAGAGTTCAGATAAGGTTTCAGACACTTAACTAGCTGTGTGACCCTGGACAAATCATTTAACCTTCTTTGCCTCAGTTCTTCATCTGTAAAATCAACTGGAGAAGGAAATGGCAAACCATTCCAGTACCTTTGCCAAGAAAATCCTAAATGGGATCATGAAGAATTGGACATGACTGAACAATAACAAATTTTCTGGAGCAATGAAATCACAGATGCAGTTTTTATTCTTATTTTAATTTTTAAATAAGTTCCTCAGGTAGCTATTATGCAACAAAGCTTAATAAATATAGAGCCTGTTTAATATTTCAGCATAGAGGTCTTGAGCCAAAGGTATCAAATCTAAAATCTCATAATAGAAACCTTGCTATGTGATGATAGGTATTTTTCATGACTTGTTTCCATATTCAGGACAAAACAATTTGTTTCCTATAGAATAGTAGTTACTTACCTTTTTTTTAATGATTATTAAGCTCATTTATTAGGAAAAAGTAAATGGATAGAGAATGCCTATTGTTGAGACTGACAGGCAATTGAATTAACAATCCACAGAACTTGTCCATCAGTAGAAATATCACCAAAAGACTATAAATTGAAAAGGATCTGGACTCAGAATCAAATATGATGAAAAGATGTAGAAATTACCCTTGGAAAATTACACAACTGTTATAGTGAGACCAAGTTTCTTTTTCTTTCTTTTTTTTAAGCAATCAGGATTAAGTAACTTGCTCAAGGTTACATGGCCAGTTATTTCTGGGTGTGGTGGCTGAGTATCTGAGCCCGGATTTGAACCCCAGGTCATCCCGACACTGGAGCCAGTGCTCTTACTTGCTGTGCTACCTGGCTGCCCCCTGAGACTAAGTTTCTTCCTGAAACAAAAGTCTACTTTTTTAATACCAGTATTCCCCTGCTGATGTTCTTTAACTATAAATCATAAAATAACATAATCTTTAAAGAACTGCAGTTAAATATTATCCAAAGTAGATGTATAGTGAGTGTGGGCAGGTTGTAATACAAAAGAAATTGTTGATACTACAGAAAAGGTTGGTATCAGAAAGGTGTTAAGATGATAAAAAATATATTGTTCAGTAACATATCAAGAGCATGATCTAACTTATGGAAAATCCCTGTGATAAAGAGGAATCCCTTACCAACAAAGGCAACTCATCATTTATCATGTGGAATATTGCAATAACTTCCTAATTATTCTCCTTGTCTGTACACTTTTTCCTCTCTAACCCATCTTCCACGTAGCTTCCCAATTAATATTCCAAAAACACAAGTTTGACTCTTTTCCCCAGCACAGACCCTAGTGGCTTCCTTTTTAATGTAGGTTACTATGAAATATGTGACTACTTTGTATTTAATACACTCTGCATTCCTGAATAATTATCCTGCTTGCATTTCCTCATATATGTCCTTTTAGATCTCATCTCCATACTTTTATATAGTCTGTCAATTCATTAAGTTTTTAGCGTGGAGTGTGTGTATGTGTGTGTGTGACTTTGTGGAAGCAGAAGCAATTAACTTCTCTTTTGAACATATTTTCTGGTTTTGGAAAGATTTAAGAGTTTGTGAGGATTGCAGAAAATACCTAGTATTCCATCTTTCAGTCATGTGATACAGAAATCCAGAGAAGTTATCCAGATATGAGCTAATATACCTAGTGAATGAGGGACAGCCCTGGAAATGACTTATCTTATTTCAACTGAAAAGAAGTCCCAGTCTTCCCCAATGGAAAATTCCCCAAAGTCTGTAGCACCACAATGTGGGAATCAGGAATGTGTTCATGACAATTTCCTTTATATATTGACTTTTTCCTATACTATTTGCTCATCTTCCAGTGATCTCTCTTAGAGGAGATTTTTAACTACATTTTTCTTCTCTTGAAGCACCTGTCCTCTCTGACAATCTTACCAACAATATGTTCCCATATAGACAAAACTTACACATTGTTAGACTTGAGACTCAGGTCGATACACATGTATGTGCATATTTGCATCTCAACACATGCACATATGCCTTTCTTCTTCCATACCAATTTAGACATCCCTTGTAACAAAGATTTAAAAATAAAGAAAAAATTAGCAATTCAGAAAAAAAGCTAACCTATGTGTTAACCAAATTAAAAAAATATATGCAGAGAATTCCAACGAAGTTCCACAGCCAGAGTCTAACATTTTTGAAAAGAAGTGAGGGCCTTTCTTTTGCAGTTGAGTTTAGTTATCAGAATTACCTTGCATTCACTTATGACTTTTTGTTCTTTCTCTTTTATTTATATTTAATCATAGTGAATATAAATGTCCTGGTTCTATTTACTTCACTTTACAACAATTCATTTGTTCTTCTATGTTTCTTTTGTATTCTTTTTATTTATCATATCTTTGGGAACATTATTTTCCATTACATTCATGTACCACAGTTTGGACAACAATTTCCCAATTGATGGGAAAGTATATATTTTCTCCCAGTTTTTGGTACTAAAAAATAAATTATAGTATTAATAATTTTTGGTGTGCATGGGACCCTTCTTTTTATCTTTAATGTCCTTAGAGAATATGATGAGACTTAAGATCTCTGGGTCAAAGGGCATTGAGTATTTTTTTTTTAATTTTTGCATAATTTCTAATTGTTTCCCAGGATTGTTAAATCAATTCATAGGTCTACAACAGTAAAGCAGTTGTCTGGTTTTTCCACAATCCTTTTAATAGTGATTATTAACATTTCTGTATATTTTGTCAATTGCTAGATGTAAGAATATCTCAGATTTGGTTTTAATGTACATTTCTCTCATTATTAGTGAACTGGGGTAATCTTTCACACAATTATAATAGTTTGCATTATTTGTTAAATAATTATTTGGTTTTTTTTTTTAAAGCAATCAGGGTTAAGTAACTTGCTCAAGGTTACATGGACAGTTATTTCTGGGTGTGGTGCTGAGTATCTGAGCCCAGATTTGATCCCCAGGTCATCCCGACACTGGAGCCAGTGTTCTTACTCGCTGAGCCACCTGGCCGCCCCAAATAATTATTTGTTAATACCCTTTGACCCCTGTTCCATTAAGGAATGGATTTTTGTCTTGTATATCTATGTTAATTCTCTATACCTTTTGGATGTCAGACCCCTATCAGAGATATGTGATGCAAAGATTCTTTTTTTTCCCAATTGACTACTTCCTTGCTTATTCTAATTGCATTAATTTTGTTTGTGCCAAAGAAATATTCATTTTAAGAGAATTTTAAGATTTATAAGGGCATGGCTAGGTGGTACAGTTGGGGCAGCTAGGTGGTAAGGACCTGAGTTCAAATGTGGCCTTAGTCACTTAACACTTACTAGCCATGTGACCTTGGGCAAGTCACTTAACCCTAATTGCCCTGCCCTCTCCCCTCCAAAAACAAAGTAAAACAGAAAGATCTCTAAGGAAATCAAATTATGGGATGAATTGTGACAATGAAGCAAGAGTCAAAAAACTTTTGAATTAAATAGGACAGGGAATGCCATTACTGGCTGCAGTATGCTCACAAATAGTACTGACTTGATGCAAATACTACTGATTTGGGAGTTTGGAAGACTGAGTAAAGTCCTAACTGCTAACTAGTTATATAACTTTTACCAAGTTATTTGATACCATTAGACCTCATTTTTCTTATTTGTGTAATGAGAAGGGTGGAATAGATAATAAATATAAAGTTTTTCCAGATGTTAAATTGTTATTTTGTCCCTTTTATTCCATGACAAGTAACAGAATACATAATATAGCAAAGAATTCTTTCTCTAAGATATGGCTTTATTTAAATATCTTTAAAAATTATGGAAGTTGAATAACATTTAACAGATCACATTTATTGGGGAAAATAACAGTTTAAAGAAATGAAATTGAGGTTTTAAAATAAAAGTGTTTTTATTACAATATCTGTTTATCATTCTAATAATTTATCTACTTAAGCTTATAATTTGGTTTGAGTGGATTGAACTCCATTTGTTTAGTATGTGTTAATTCCTCTTATTTTTTCCTCCAAATATCTTCTGACAAGTCTTTGAACAATTCATTTTTATTATCAAGGAAAATTTTGCAATAATGATAGTCATCAATGATATTTTAAGCCATCCCTTAAAGATATTTACCAGCAAAATGATGTGACTGTATCATAGCGATTTCCCCTAGCAGTGAGATTATGACATATACATTTTCTAAAATTTTATACTCTGATGACAAAAAATTTAAGTAATTCAACTGTCTTTTTCAGATACTTGTTTTTTTCTCATTTCATTTATCACTAGAATATGATTAAAGTTCACAAAATTCATTAAGACAAAATTGAAATGACATTTCTCAAAAGAATTTCTATCTTCTCCAAATTGTTCTTCATTGGCTTATTGAAAAATATAATAATCCAAGTTCATTGAGAGAAATCATTAAAATCTGTCTACTGGGGTGGCCAGGTAGCACAGCAAGTAAGAGCACCGGCTCCCGTGTCTGGATGACCTTGAGATCGAACCCCAGGCTCAGACACTTATCACCTACCCAGAAACAGCTGGCTGTGTAACCTTGAGCAAGTTACTTGACCCCAATTGCTTAGGGGCAGCCAGGTGGCTCAGCGAGTAAGAGCACTGGCTCCAGTGTCAGGATGACCTGGGGATCAAATCTGGGCTCAGATATTTAGCACCACACACAGATATAACTGGCCATGTAACCTTGAGCAAGTTACTTAACCCCAATTGCTTTAACAAAAAAATCTGTCTACCAAATATTAAGTAATTTGTGTCATTTTTTCAAACATCTGTCACCCAAATTTTCATTAATATGAGAAAAAGAGAATACTATTGTGAAAATGACCATATTTCAGTGGCTCAAAAGTTCTTGCAACAAGAAGTTGGAAATATATAATGTCAACTATCATGACAAATTCAGTTAACCCCAGACAACAAAAAGTTGTCCCAGTCTTAGTGAATGTCTTTGAGTTAAGGTGAAAGACACTTGTTTGTGTCCTCCCAGGTAAGACAAATGTCCAGTTGAATGATTATTTTCCCCAGGCTAATTTTTTTAAATAAAATTCTAGGTATGTCAGCAGATAACACAAAATCAAGTTGCAGAGATGCAATAAAAATGCAATAGAGCACTATTGGGAAATAGTGTTCATTTATACCATATACAGCAATAAGACATTCAACAATAGAATTATGTGGAAGTTGTTATGAAAATATTGTTTTGTCCTATCTATACATTAGAAATGGTTGCTCTGCAATTGCTAATGTCAAATCGTTTTCTGTTCAAGTTGCAGATTGGAATAGATGCCTTTGAGTTCCTTTCTAAATTTGAGCTTCTAGGATTCTAGGTTTTTTTTTATTATTTCATCACAATGTATTCTGAACACACTATGCTGTAATAGAACATAAGGTTTCTTAGGTAGACAGCTGTGACTTGAAGAGAAGATGGATGTCTCAACCATTACAAATTTAAATTTTATAGTTTGAAAATGTCCCTATTATTCATATAAAATATCCTAAATCAGAAGTTAGATTCTTGCTATTATATAACATTGATCTTATTTTTTCATTATGTTGTTTTCAAAATGAATGGCAAAATATAACCAATATACCACAATTCATATCAGGACTTTAAAGAATGTCTCAGAGAGTAAAAGAATCAGAGAAGAAAACTGTTTAAACTGTTATTGTAATTTTGATCTGCTGCAACAGGTAACTGAGGGATTTAACATTGTTTTAGTTATCAAGTCTGAAGAATAGCACTTTTCTTATTTTTTTTATCAATGACAATGAATGCAGTCAGAAGAAAAGAAGCCCTGAATTAGCTGGATTTCAAAAGACAAGCCCTCTTTCTGAAAGTTCTCTAGTATATAAGAAGGTGGGGAAAATGTATATTTGCTCCTTCCCTTTTATGACTTTGTAGGTTTTAATCATCTAACTTTTTAGTCTCATCTTTCAAGACTACAGAGTCTATCAGCTGAGACATCTGTTTTTTTCAGACCCATAAATCTATGTTTAACATAAAGAAAGAGTATACATCCAAGCAGTATAATTTCTCCATGTCATAAGCATTCTGTCCTTGAAAACAGAAAAGTTAGCTCCATCTGACAACATATGTGAAAGTACATAATC
The DNA here is from genome assembly GCF_028583685.1 of Petaurus breviceps papuanus. Classification (NCBI taxonomy): domain Eukaryota; kingdom Metazoa; phylum Chordata; class Mammalia; order Diprotodontia; family Petauridae; genus Petaurus; species Petaurus breviceps. The sequence continues at coordinate 11,679,554 of NW_027185779.1, read as the reverse complement.
TTGCAGTTGGTTTCTATTCAACTTTAAGCAAAATATCATAGAAACAGTATGATAATCTGGGTTTGCTTTCTCACATCCTCCATTTAACAAAAAATATTTTGAAAGCCATATACCTTGAAATTTGAATCATCAAGTCTCAATTTAATCAAAAGCTTTCTTGGCAAGTACTGTTAGGATTAATGGAAGATTTTTCTTAGATCTCTGGGAAAAATAAATTAGAATAAGTCATCTGTGGACAGTGTTGGCTGCACTCTGGTTTTTAATAAAGCCTGTCTGGTCTCTGTGAATAATGAGTGGTAAGTGCATCAGAAGATTAAGAGACACTGTATTGGGCCAGGTTTTACTATCCATGTCGACAAGTGATATTAGCTTGTAAGAGACACATGAGGGTAGGTCTTTTTCCATGTTATGAATCAAAACTATGACCATTTCTTTTATTATGTCTGAGACTGTACCTTTCCTAAAGAGCTATTATATGTCAGATAGAGATTGGGTCAACATTTTCATGAAATGTTTATTGCTTTCTTTTTGCTGTGTAACCATACCATCAAAAGGATTGATAGTGTTGTAATTAAGAAATAGCTTTCTGAATTTCCTCTAATGAAGAAACAGAGTTCCTCCACTACCTGAGAGGGAAGATTATACACAGCATGAACTCATTTTTAAAAGCACAATCTGTTACCAGATTTGAATCTGTGTCCTATGACATTTAGATTCTTAACAGCTCTGGCTATTACCAGGTTATTTTCTATCTGAACACTGCCCCAGATTCTAGTAATGGAAACATTAAAGCTTCCAAAAAGAAGATCTAAAGCTAAACCCAGTGTGGGGGGCAGGGGGATGTAGGAATCGGGGAAGGGCAAAGTAGCTTTAAATTGGACATGAGCTAGGAGATTACATATCACTGTTCCTGCTGTCCTCTTGAAGATAAGAATCCTTGTGATTTAGATTTATCACAGATATGAGAACAAACTCTGAGATTAGGATTACCAAAGAAGTTAGAGACCCAAATAGGTGCAGTGAAGAGAATTTTTGATTAACATGTTAAAAAGACCATCAAAAAATCAGTGTCTTCACTTCTACTTTCACTCTGTTCTAAACTCTGCAGTATTCCTTCCAGCCTCTTCATTCACCTGAAACTGTTCTTTTCAAGTTGAATTAACAAGCATTTATTGTGTACTATATTCTAGGTAGCGCAGTTAGGTGGTTTAGTGGACAGAATGTCAGGCTGGGAGTCAGGAAGACGAGTCTTCCTTTCTTCATTCAAATCTGGCCTTAGACACTTGAGTGACCCTCGGCAAATCACTTAATCTTTCTTGCCTCAGTTTCCCCATCTGTAAAATGAGCAGGAGAAAGAGATGACCAACAACTCCAGTATCTTTGCAAAGAAGACCCCAAATAAGGGCATGAAGAGTCAGACATGACTGAGAAACAATTGAACAACAAATATTCTAGGCACTGTGCTAATGCTGGGGACACACACACACACACACACGCACACACACACATGCACGCACACAGCTAAAAAATAGTCCATGCTCTTCAAGGGTTCCAAGTGACTAATGCGGGAGCCAACATGCAAACCGCAATAGACAAAAATCATGGTATTTTCTTGAATCTTCTCTTGTCTCTGATTTTTTGCCACTTTCCTCTTCTCTGATTCTCCTCTATCTTTTCTAATCACTCTTTCTCAGACTCTTTTCTGTGTCTTTATGTAGACGATTCCCCTTTATTTTGGATGTTCCCCAACCCTCAGTCCTGGACCTGCTTTTCCCTCTATCCCATGATTTTTGGTCATCTCATGAGCTTCCATAGATTCAATTACCATCTCTATGCAATTAATTCTTCGATCTATTTATTCAACTCTAACCTCTCTCCTGGTCTCATGTCTTGCAGATGGCATGTCTTCTTGATTCTACCTTCCCGATATCTCTTGTTGTATACCCTCTCCTCTGGCACTGCTACTTCCTGGGGCTATTGAAATAACCTGCCTGTTGATCTTGTTTCACATCTCTCCTCATTCCAATCCATTCTCCACTCATCTGGAAAATTGTCCAGTAAATATCAGGTCTGATCATGTCTCCCCAACTTCTTGATAAACTCAATTGGCTCCATATTATCTCCAGGATCAAGCATAAAATTTCTTTTAGACTTTTAAAACCCTTCACAACAGGGCTCCTTTCTATCATTTGTTTTCTTTCTCTTTAGCTCTGCCTATGTACTCTATGGTGCAGTGCTACTGGTTTCCTTAATGTTCCTTACATTCCACTTCTTGTCTCTGTCCATTTTCATTGCCTTTCTCCTGTGTCCAAAATGTTCTTCCACCTTTTCTCAGTCTCTTGGATTTCATGACTTTTTTCAAGTCAAATAAATCACATCTTCTGTAAGAAGCCTTTTCAGGTCACCCTTAATGCAAGGGCTTTCATTTGATATTACTTTCAACTTATCTGGTTGGAGTTAACACTTTTTGTACATAATTGTTTTTTTTTTTTTATGCTCTCTCCCATGTGAATGTGAAATTCTTCAGGAGAGGTACTATGTGTGTGTGTGTGTGTGTGTGTGTGTGTGTGTGTGTGTGTGTATGATTTGCCTTTTTTGGTATCCCTAGTACTTAGCACAGTGACTGGCACATGTTGAATGCTTAACAAATACTTGTTCACTGGGATCACAAGCCTATCTGTACTTGTAAATGTCAGTCTTTTGGAAGTACCTCTATATGCTTCTATCTACTATTTAGTCAATGTCCACTTTCAACAGCATGGGTAGAAAATTGAAAGACAGACAAGTTAAAATACATTTAAAAAGTAATGTAATTCTGGGATAATTCTATAGGAATATTTGGGTTATGAGAAAGAAGAACAGATAGATGGGGGCATCAAGGGAAAGGGGGGAGAGGGACATACTGAAAGCTACATTGAGCTTTCAAAAGACCTGGATTCTGACCAGGTCCCACTATTTATACATAATGTTTATGACACTGGACAAGAATAACAATGCTTCAGCAATAAACTGAACACATTTCAGAAATCTAAGTTTCCTTGTATTTAATACTGTTAACCACTCAATGTTCTATCCTTTCTGGGTTTTCATGACAATATTCCATGCTATTTCTCCTCCTACCTGACAGCTCCTTCTTAATTTTCTTTTGGGCTCTTCATCCATATCATGTCCTATTTAACTGTGTGTATTTCCCCTATCTCGTCTCTTTTATGAAGACATAGGTTTGAACCTCAGATCTGCTACATAAGATCTGTGTGCTCTTAAAATTTAGTTTTCATATATCTGAGATGAGGTAGCTAAAATAAATGACATGTAAAATATCTTCCAGCAATAAGATATAATAGTAATTCGGGCATGATTTGCCAAAGTAAAAATAACAGAAGTCCACTTGTTAGTTTCCATTGTAAAGTGGAGAAGAATTACTCATTTCTAGATGACTACTTAGTACGAGCTTTTAATGGCACCTCTGACAATGGGCTTTGACCTCGCCTTCAGGTAAATTATTTTTCTTTCAACATCCACATCTGTTGCTAAATTAGGTTAGAAGATACATAGTAATTCTGCTTGAGAGATAAAGGCTATATATAGTATGGGCTCCACCAGAATACAGGTGACATTTTCCTCTTACATATCATGTTTTCTCTTGAGATTCATTTTGGAAATATTGCCTTTCTAATCTAATTAACAGTTAAATGTATATTATTATCCTTGATATTCATAACTAGGGATATTCAGGCACTGAAAGTGGTCTCCTGGTGCTTGACTTTCCATTAAAGGCTTCATTTACACTTGAATAGCTTATGCTTCAAACCATCCCCTCTTCAACTCAGGACCCCTAGATGCAGTGGCATATATAAGTGAGACATCTGTCTGGGGCAGGGACAGGGGGGAGGGCATGTATTCTGTGAGGACTAATGATGGTTTCTTTGGATTTTCTATTAAATTAGTTAAGTAATGAAATACTTTTAGGCAGATGTTGAGGAAAAAACCCTAGCATATGAGCAACATTTTAAAAATGTCTGCCATCCTTAAAAATCAAAATTAAATTCACCATGTCCCTCTGGATAAAGAAAAACACAAAGCTTGCATTTGTCATCTCTTGATGCTCAGGGTATGTCTGTGCTCATGAATACCAGTATTTTAGGAGTATCTCCATATGCTTTCTTTATCTTTCCCTCAAAATAAGGACTTCTCTTCCATGTAGTGAGTAAGAAAAAATAGTATATGGTTGATTTAAATATTATAGATGATTATTACCCAACCTCTATTTTTAGTAGCATGAGTAGAAACTCAAAATACAGACATGTTAAAAGATATTAAAAATGACTAATGTAATTTTAGGATGATTCTATAGGATTCTGATTATGAAAAATAAAGATAGAAAAAGAGAGGTATAATGAAATGTACTTTAGTCTTTTTTTGTCAAAAGACCTGGATTCTAGCCCAGGTTCTTCCACTTACCCAAAAGCTTTATAACACTGTTCAAGAATAACAGTGGGAACCCGGGGGTTGGGGGGGTTGGGGTGGGGAGACAAGATGGCGGAGAAAAAACAGGACTTCCATGGGTCTCTGGTTTCCACCCCCCCCCCCCAATTCATGTAAAAGGGGAATAAGAAACAAACTTTGGAGCTACAGAACCAATAAAATGACACAAAGAAGCTAACCTCCTGCTGAGGACAGCCTGGCAGGCAAGAAGGAAATGGCCAGCGCAGTACTCTGGGAGCCCAGAGCAGCCCCATGGGAGCTGAGGTTTTAGCACCAGGGTGGTCCTGACCAACCACTGGCTGGAGTGACTCCAGATCACCAGCTGCTGTGGCAGTTTCCAGAATTATCAATACATAGATGTGAAGGACAAAGTGAGAAGTTAGTGCAGTATGGATTTTGGGATCCAGTAGTTGGGAGTGCATTGGCTTCTTCCCCCGGGGTGAGAAGCCACCAAGGAGCTGTGCCTGTGCAGCTGCCCCCACGTGGTGGCTTCAGCTCCTGGCCTGCAGATTATAGGTGGACTAAGCAACCAGTGTGAGTGGTAATTGGTCTTGCTTTAATCTGCTTGGATCTAGATTGTGATCTAGGTTAGAGGTACTGGGGTGCATGACGAGCTTGACAGAGTGTGCGGAGGCTTGGCAGAGGGCACCCAAATAATACCTTTGGCAGCTGAGAAAACCTCAGCATTTGGTATGAATCTCCCCTGTCTGGTAGCAGAGTCCTACTGTGGCAAAAAGCCCAAAAGTCAAAGAACTTAATGGCAAAATGAGCAGGCAAATGAAGCAAACCAAGCAAGGTAATCCAAAATTAGACTCCTATTTTGGGGATAAAAAGGATCAACACAGGGAACAGGAGGAAGACAGTGAAGTAAGAAATCCTGCAACAAAAGCTTCCAAGGAAAATACAAGCTGGTTACAGGCCAGAGAGGACTTTCAGAAGCAAATAGGAGAAGTGGAGGAAAAATTGGGAAGAGAAATCAGACAATGCAAGAAAATTACACAATGAGAGTCAATAGCCTGACTCAGGAAAATAACACCTTAAAAAATAGACTAACTCAAATGGCAAAAGAGGCTCAAAAAGGCAATGAGAAGAAAAATGGCATAAAGAGCTAAATTTTTCATTTGGTAAAAGAATCTCAAAAGCTCACTGAAGAGAATAATTCCTTCAAAATTAGATTGGAACAAATGGAAGCTAGTTACTTTATGAGAAATCAAGATTCTGTTAAACAGATCCAAACAAATGAAAGAATAGAAGGCAAAATGAAATATCTCACTGGATAAACCACCGACCTGGAAAATATATCTAGGAGAGATAATTTAAAATTTATTGGACTACCTGAAAGCCATGATCAAAGAAAGAACCTAGAAATCATCCTCCAAGAAATTCTCAAGGAAACCTGCCCTGATATTTTAGAACCAGAAGGCAAATAGAGGTTGAAAGAATCCACCGATCACCTCCTGAAAAAGATCCCCAAAAGAAAACTCCTAGAATATTATAGCCAGGGTCCAGAATTCCCAGATCAAGGAGAGAATATTACAAGCATCCAGGAAGAAACAATTTGAATATGGTGGAAACACAATCAGGATAACACAGGATCTGGCAGCTTCTACACTGAGGTATAGAAGGGCTTGGAATAAGATATTCCGGAGGGCAATGGACCTGGGATTAAAACCAAGAATACCTACCCAGAAAAACTAAGTATCATGTTTTAAGGAAAAATATCAATATTCAGTGGAATAGAGGACTTTCAAGCATTCTTGATGGAAAAAAAAACAGAGTTGAATAGAAAATTTGACATTCAGATACAAGAGGCAAGAGAAGCTTGAGAAGGTAAACAGGGAAAAGTAACCATAAGGAATTTATTAAAGTTTAACTATTTACATTCCTAAATGGAAAAACAATGATTGCATCTGATGAAACTTTTCTCAGTATGAAAATTGCTGAAGGAAATATATATATATATATATGAGGGTATATGGTCATATGAATACATATGTGAATGTGTGCATATATGTTTACAGATATATGTAGATAGAGGGCACAGGGCCATTTTAATAGGAAGGGATGATACTTAAAAGGTGAAATTAAGAGGTGAGAGAAGAATATAATGAGAGGAGACAGGGAAAGAAAGAAAGGGGTAAACTATCTCATATAGAATAGGCAAGGGAAAATTGTTACAATGGAGGGGAAGAACAGGAAGGCAAAAAGGCAAAACCTTATTTTCATTGAATTTGGCTCAGGGAGGGAATAACATACACACTAAATAGGGTATTTCACCCTACAAGAGAGTAGGGGAGAAGGTGATGAGAGGGGGATGATGGAAGGTAGGGCAGGCTAGGGGTAGGGAAATTAGAGGCACCCACTTTTGAAAAGGGAAAGGATCAAAGTAGACTATAGAACAAGTGGGAGATGGAATAGGATGGAGGGAAATATAGTCAGACTTTTACAATATATCTACTATGGTAATGTTTCATATAGCTACACATGTACAATATATACTAAATTGCTTATCTTCCCAGTACGGGTGGGTGACAAGGAGGAAGGGAATGAATCTGGAAATCAAAGTTTTAAAAGGAAATGATATATATATATATATAATTTCCTTTTAAAAATTTGTATTCCAGATTCATTCAATATATACATATATATGTGTGTGTGTATGAATATGTATGTATATATATGCTCTTATTAATACTATTTTGCATGTAATTGTGAAATAAGATATACAGGCATTGTGGTATAGAGATTCACCAGGCCCTACTGGAAAAGTCTAAGGGGGTATGGAAGAAGATATGGGAGAGAGCAGATTGGAGGAAGGGATATCCTTTGGGACCACTATTTTGGGGTGGTGGGTAGGGGAAAAATGGGGAAAAAATTTGTAACTCAAAATCTGGCAGAAATGAATGATGTAAATCAGAAGTTAATAAAGCATTTGAAAAAAAATAATAACAGTGGGGGTAGAGTAAAGATGGTGCAGTAAAAGCAGGAACTTGCTTGATCTCCAACTCCAAACACTTCCAATTCCTGTAAAATTGACTCTAAAGTTGTAGAGCTACAGAACCCACAGTATGACAGAGAGAAGCAGATCTCCCACTGAAGGCAGTCTGGCAGGCCAACAGCAAGGGTCTATTACACCAGGCTGGGAGCACAGTGTAGTCCCCCATGACCTGTGCTGGCCCAGACCAGCAGTGACCCAGACCCACCAGACCTTCCAGAGCAGACTTCAGGAGAGTGAATCACTGGTAGCTGTGGTGATTTCCAGACTTTTCAACCTGCAAAAGAAAAAGCAAAAGTTCAGTGGGGAACTCTGTTGGAACTGGATAAGAAGAGCATGGTCCAGGACCTGGCCCTGGGGTGGTGGCTACAGTGACTGCAGTTGGGCTGCCTCCTGAGCTCCAGTCCTACAGACTGTAGACTTTACAGTCTAGAACCAGAGGGCAAAAAAGAAATTGAAAGAGTCTACCAATCACCTCTTGAAGAAGATCCCCAAAAGAAAACTAGGAATGTTATAACCAAATTCCAGAGTTCCCAGGTCAAGGGGAAAATATTACAAGCAGTCAGGAAGAAAAAATTTGAGTATTGTGGAAATACAATCAGGATAAAAGAAGATCTAGCAGCTTCTAAATTAGGGGATCAAAGGACTTGGAATGTAATATTCTGGAGGTCAAAGGAGCTAGGATTAAAACCAAGAATCACCTACCCAGCAAAACTGAGTATACTACATGAGGGGAAAATATGGACATTCAACAAAATAGATAGGGCTTTCAGGCATTCTTTTTTTTAATTCAATTTTTAATTTATTAATTTGTTTGTTTCCTTTCAGTTTACAGGATTCAATTCCACAATTCCTTGAATTTCACATTTTGTCCCCCTCCTTCCCCTCCCCCCCATGGCGTCTTATAATCAAGTATAGGATCTGTAAATACTTTCACATTATACAATGGTCAGGTTATAAGGATGGATTGTACCAGCTGGAATGAAAAATGGTAAAGAGGACATAAAATCAAATAAGAGAACAAAAAAGATCAGGTATTTTGCTTCCACCTGGATATAAATTTAGTTCTTTCTAGTTCTTTCTCTGGATGCACGTTTTTCTCTCCATCATGTGTCTTTTGGGATTGACATATCCCTGCATTGTTGAGAAGAGTCCAGTCCATCAAAGTTGGTCATCACACATACGTTGTGTCTGTAATTGTGTACAAATTCCTCCTGGTTCTACTCTTCTCACTCAGCATCACTTCTTTTAAGCCTCACCAGGTAAATATGAAGACCGCCTGCTCCCCGTTTCTTATAGCGCAATAATATTCCATAACATGCATATACAACAACTTGTTCAGCCATTCCCCAATTGATGGACACCCCCTTAATTTCCAATTCTTTGCCACAACAAAAAGAGCTGCTATAAACATTTTTGTACATATGGGTCTTTCTCCCATTTCTATGATCTCTTTGGGATATAACCCTAGGAGTGGTATTGCTGGATCAAAGGGTATGAAAGTATTTATAGCCCTTTGGGCATAGTTCCAGATTGCTTTCCAGAAAGGCTGGATCAGTTCACAACTCCACCAACAATGCATTAGTGTTCCAGTTTGCCCACATCCTCTCCAGCATTTGTCATTTTCCTGTTTTGTCATCTTAGCCAATCTGACTGGTGAGATGTGGTACCTCAGAGTTGTTTTGATTTGCATTTCTCTAATCAATACTGAATTAGAGCATTTCTTCATGTGCTTATAGATAGCTTTAATTTCTTTCTCTGAAAACTGCCTGTTCATATCCTTTGGCCATTTATCAATTGGGGAATGACTTGTATTCTTATAAATTTGACTCAATTCTCTGTATAATTTAGAGATGAGTCCTTTGTCAGAGACATAGGTTGTAAAGATTCTTTCCCAATTTCCCACCTCCCTCCTAATCTTGGTTACATTGGCTTTATTTGTACAGAAACTTTTCAATTTCATGTAGTCAAAATTATCCATTTTACATTTTATAATGTTCTCTAATTCCTGTTTCGTCATAAAGTCATTCCCTCTCCACAAGTCTGATAGGTAAACTATTCCTTGTTTTAGCAGACTGCTTACAATATCAACCTTTATACCTAGATCATGAACCCATTTAGACTTGATTTTGGTATATGGTGTTAGATAATGGTCTATGTCCAGTTTCTGCCATACTATATTCCAGTTTTCCCAGCAGTTTTTGTCAAATAGTGAGTTCTAATCCCAAAAACCAGGGTCAGGGAGTTTATCAAACAATACATTACTGTAGTCGTTGACTTCTGAATCTCATGTGCCTAATCTATTTCATTGATCCACTCCTCTATTCCTAAGCCAGTACTAAGTAGTTTTGATGACTGCTGCTTTATAGTACAGATTGAAATCTGGTAAAGCTAGTCCACCTTCCCTAGCATTTTTTTCCATTAATTCCCTTGATATTCTGGAACATTTATTCTTCCAGATGAATTTTGTTACTATTTTTTCTAACTCTATAAAGTAGTTTTTTGGTAAATTAATTGTTATGGCACTAAATATATAATTTAATTTAGGTGAAATTGTCATTTTTATTATATTAGCTCGACCCAGCCATGAGCAATTGATATTTTTCCAATTAGTTAGATCTGACTTTATTTGTGTGAAAAGTGTTTTGTAGTTATGATCATACAGGTCCTGGGTTTGTTTTGGCAGGTAGATTCCCAAATATTTTATAATGTCTTCAGTAACTTTAAATGGGATTTCTCTTTCTACTTCTTGCTGCTGAGTTTCATTGGAAATATATAGGAATGCCGAGGATTTATGTGGGTTTATTTTATATCCCGCAACTTTGCCAAATTTATTTATTGTCTCAAGCAGTTTTTTACTTGATTCTCTAGGATTCTCTAAGTATATCATCATATCATCTGCAAAGAGTGATAGCTTGGTCTCTTCTTTGCCTAACTTGATTCCTTTGATTTCTTTTTCTTCTCTAATTGCTACTGCTAACATTTCTATATATTTGAATAAGAGGGGTGATAGTGGACACCCTTGTTTCACCCCTGATCTTATGGGAAATGCTTCCAGCTTCTCCCCATTGCATATAATACTTGCTGATGGCTTTAAATAGATGCTACCTATTATTTTAAGGAAGGCTCCATTTATTCCTATACTTTCTAATGTTTTTAATAGGAATGGATGTTGTATTTTGTCAAAAGCCTTTTCTGCATCTATTGAGATGATCATGTGGTTTCTGCTAGTTTTATTGTTGATATGATCAATTATACTGATGGTTTTCCTAATATTAAACCATCCTTGCATTACTGGAATAAATCCTACCTGATCAAGGTGTATTATTCTTGAGATAAGTTGCTGTAGTCTTTTGGCTAGTATTTTATTTAGAATTTTTGCATCTATATTCATGAGGGAGATTGGTCTATAATTTTCTTTCTCTGTTTTATCTCTTCCTGATTTAGGTATCAGTACCATATTTGTGTCATAAAAAGAATTTGGTAGGATTCCTTCTTCACTAATTTTCCCAAATAATTTGTAGAGTATTGGAATCAATTGTTCTTTAAATGTTTGATAGAATTCACTAGTGAATCCATCTGGCCCTGGAGATTTTTTCTTAGGGAGGTGACTGATGGCTTGTTCAATTTCTTTTTCTGAGATGGGAGTATTTAAGTAATTTACTTCCTCTTCAGTTAATCTGGGCAACTTGTATGTTTGTAAATATTCATCTATTTCCCTAAGATTGTCCAATTTATGTGCATACAATTGAGAAAAATAATTCCTAATTATTGTTTTGATTTCCTCTTCATTGGAGGTAGATTCACCCTTTTCATTTTTGATACTTATAATTTGGTTTTCTTCTTTCTTTTTTTTTATCATATTGACTAAGGGTCTATCAATTTTGTTGGTTTTTTCATAAAACCAGCTCTTGGTTTTATTTATTAGTTCAATAGTTTTCTTAATTTTGATCTTATTAATCTCTCCTTTAGTCTTCAATATTTCTAGTTTAGTATTTAATTGGGGATTTTGAATTTGTTCTTTTTCTAGGTTTTTTAATTGCATGCCCAATTCTTTGAGCTCCCTTTTCTCTAATTTAATCACGTATGCACTCAGGGATATAAAACTTCCCCTAAGAACTGCCTTTAATGCATCCCACAGATTTTGGTATGTTGTCTCATTATTATCATTCTCTTGAATGAAATTACTGATTGTTTCTATAATTTCTTGTTTGACCCACTCATTCATTAGTATCAAATTGTTTAATTTCCAGTTAGTTTTTAGTCTGTCTTTCCCTGGCCCTTTATTGCATATAATTTTTATTGCATCATGATCTGAGAATGATGCGTTTAATATTTCTGCCTTACTGCATAGAATTGTGAGGTTTTTATGCCCTAGAACATGGTCAATTTTTGAATATGTGCCATGAACTGCTGAGAAGAAAGTATATTCCTTTTTATCCCCATTCAGTTTTCTCCAGAGATCTATCATACCTATCCTCTCTAAAATCCTGTTCACCTCCTTAACTTCTTTCTTGTTTATTTTGAGGTTGGATTTATCAAGTTCAGATAGGGGGACATTAAGGTCTTCCACTTGCATAGTTTTGCTATCTATTTCTTCCTCTAATTCCTTTACCTTCACCTCCAGGAATTTGGATGCTACACCACTTGGTGCATATATGTTAAGTAGTGATAATTGCTTCATTCTTGATGGTGCCTTTTAACAGGATATAGTTTCCTTCCTTATCTCTTTTAATTATGTCAATTTTTGCATTTGCTTTATCTGAGATAAGGATTGCTACCCCTGCTTTTTTTACTTTAGCTGAGGCATGATATATTTTACTCCAACCTTTTACCTTTACCTTGTGTGTATCCCTCTGTTTCAAATGTGTTTCTTGTAAACAGCATATTGTAGGATTATGATTTCTAATCCATTCTGCTATCTGTCTCCGTTTTATAGGAGAGTTCATTCCATTCACATTTACAGTTATGATTGTTATCTGTTTCTTTCCCCTCATCCTATTCCTGCCCCTGTTAATGTTCGTATTTTCCCTCCCTTCTCCCTTCCCCCCTTAATAGTTTTCCTTTTGACCACCGCCTCCCTCAGTGTTCCCTTTTCAGCCCCCCTCCCTTTTCCTCCCCTTTTCCCCTTACTACTTCCCTCCCTACAAATCACTCCCACCCCCCTTTTGTAACCCTTTCCCCCTCCTACTGCCTGTAGGATATTGTTATACTTAATGAGGTATGCTATTTTTTCTTCGCATCAAGAATGACAGGAACAGATCTCATGCGAAGCTCCTCTCCCTCCCCTCTTTCCCTCTAAAATGATGTGTGTTCTCCTTGTTTACCTTTCTAAGTTACTGTTGCTTCTCGTAATTGGAGGTTGAATTTTCCATTGAGTTCTGGCTTTTTTATCAAGAAGGTCTGGAACTCTGTTATATCATTGAATGACCATCTCTTTGCCTGGAAGAATATGCTCAGTCTTGCTGGGTATGTGATCCTTGGTTGTAATCCGAGCTGTTTTGCCTTCCTGAAAATTGTATTCCACTTTCAGTGTGGAGGCTGACAAATCCTGTGCAATCCTCACTGTGGACCCTTGATATTTGAATTGTTTCTTTCTGGCCACTTGAAGTATTTTCTCTTTTATCTGGTAGTTCTGGAGTTTGGCCACAACATTTCGAGGATTTTTCAGTTTGGGATCTCTTACAGCAGGTGTCCAGTGGATTCTGTCGATTTCTATTTTCCCCTCAGGTTCTAGTATCTCAGGGCAGTTTTCCTAAAGAGCTCTTGGAGAATGTTGTCCAGGCTCATTTTTTCAACATAATTTTCTGGTAGGTCTATGATTCCCAGATTATCTCTCCTGGATCTGTTTTCCAGGTCAGTTATTTTTTCTTTGAGGTATTTTACCTCTTTTTCTAATTTTTCATTTTTGTTGTTTTGCTTGGCTAATTCTTGGTTACTCAGAGAGTTATTTGTTTCCATTTGTTTAATTCTGGTTTTTAGCAAATCATTTTCCTTGGTTAATTTTTGAAGCTTCTTTTCCATATCATACACTTTTCTTTTTAGAGAGATGTTTTCCTCATTATAATGTTTTTCGAATTCTGCTATTTTCGTTTTGAGAGAATTATTCATTTTGTCTTCTATCTCTCTCATTTTGCTTTCAAAGTTCCTTTTGATCTCATCTAGGAGAGCCTTCTGTGCTTGGGATCCATTCTCTGTTGAAATCTCAGCTGTGGGTGTGGAGTCCACAGTGTCTCCCTCTGAGGTTGGTTCCTCCCTCTGAGGATAGTAGGACTCTAGAGTCTTTGTCTTTCTATTCTTTCTAATGCTTTCTACCCATTTTAAGGCAGTGTCCTAGCCACACCCTTCCTCTAGGATCCCAAGCCTTTACTGTAGAGGGTTTTGCCCGGGGGCAAGAGTTACTATATTTTCAGGGTCAGAGGGGGGGGGTTTGGAGCAAGTGGGGTTCACTCTGCCATCCTTGTCTTTGGAGGTCCTGAAAGGGCCTTGCTCTTTCCAGTCCCAGCCCTTTGGTGATAGGCCTGGTAGTGGACCTTGTGGTTGGTGGGACGACTTGCCCTCCGAGTTGATCAGGCCCCTTCCATCCACTATGCCTTCCCGCACAGGCCGCTATGCCTTCCCGCACAGGCCACTGCGCCTTCCCGGCCTGCACCCACCGCGCTGCCGCCGCTGCACCTTCCTGCGCAGGCCACTGCGCCGTCGCCCGCTATTATTCCTTATTAGAACTTGTCCTTCGCATCTATGTATTGATAAATCTGGAAACGGCCACAGCTGCTGCTGATCTGGAGTCCCTCTGGCTGGCGGCTGGTCAGGCCCACCCTGGGGCTAAAGCCTTGGTGTGGGGCTGGGCTCGGCTCCCAGAGCATTGCTGCTTTCAGGCATTGTTGATGAAAAGTTCAGAGCTGCAGAGAAAATCTGACTTTCAAATACAAGAAGCAAGAAAATCCTGAAAAGGTCAACAGGAAAGAGAAATCATAAGGAACTTTTTAAAGTTTTTGAACTGTTTAAATTCCTACATGGAAAGATGACATTTTTAACTCATGAGATTTTTCTCAGTATGAGCAGAGTTAAAGAGAATATATAGGCATATATGCATACATACATGTGTATGTATTGGTGGGAGTATGTGTGTATATGTGTGCATGTGTAGGTACATGTAGACATAGACAGAGAACACAGGATGAGTTGAATATGAAGAGATGATATCAAAAATATAAAATTGAGAGGAGAGAGGAATATATTTGGAGAAGGAGAAAGAAAAGTTAGAATAGGGTAAATTATCTCACATAAAAGAGGCAAGAGATAGTTGTTACAATAGAGGAAAAGAGCAGGAAGGTGAAAGGGAATGAGTCAACCTTACTCTCATTGGATTTGGCTTAAGGAGGGAATAACATACACTCTCAATTGCGTATCTTACCCTACAGGAAAGTAGGAGGGAAGGGAACAAGGTGGGGCTGGTAATGAAAGGGAAGGCAGATTAGGGAAAAGGGTAGTCAGAAGCAAACACTTCTGAAAAGGAACAGTATCAAAGGAGAAAACAGAATAAATGGGGGACAGGATAGGATGGAAGGAAATATATTCAGTCTTTCAAAGTATAACTACTATAGAAATGTTTTACATAACTACACATGTACAACCCATATTGAATCGCCTGTTTTCCCAGTGCGGGTGGGTGAGGAGAGAAGAAGGGAGAGAATCTGAAACTCAAAGTTTTAAAAACAAATGTAAAAAATTGTATTTTACATGCACCTGGGAAATAAGATGTACAGGTAACGTGGTATAGAAATTCATCTTGCCCTACAAGAAAATATGGGTGGGGGGGAAGGTAGAGGATATAAGAGAGCAGATTGGGAGAAGGGGTATTTAGCATGCTTGCCATTTTTGGGTGGGCAATAGGGCAGAGATAGGGAGAAAATCTGTAACTCTAAGTCTTGTGGAAATGAGTTGAAAACTAAGAAATAAATAAATTTTGTAAACAATTTTTTTAATTTCCTGGGGAAAAAAAAAGAATAACAGTGCTTCAATGGTAAACTGAACACACTTACTCTTACTCTATACTCTATCCTCTCTAGATTTTCATGATATGACTCAATCCTAGTTCTCCTCCCTGTCTATCAGTTCCTTCTTAATTTCTTTTTTGACTCTTCATCCAAATCATCTCCCAATTAACTAAGTGTATCCCCCCAGACTTTTCTCTGGGACACCTACTCCTCTCTCTACCTACTCTTTCTTGGTAATATCATAAGCTTCCATGGGTTTAATTGTCTCTCTATAAATGCCTTGCAGATATATCTATCTACCTCCTGTCTTTATCCTGAGCTTCATTCCTTAAACAACCAATGTCTATTCTACATTTCAATACTGAATGCTCTAAAGATGTCTCATGTTCAATATGTCTAAACAGAAGTGAATATATTCCTGCACAACTCTCTCTTTGAAAATTCCCTATTTCTATCAAAAGTACCAGTATTCTTTCAGTATGTATCATGATCTCAGCAGTATCCTTACATCCTCACTGTCCCTGATCCTGCATATCTACTCAATCATCAAATCTTTCCTTTTTATTTTTTTTTCTTTCATTGAAGCATTTCTCCCAACTCACATACCATGTTTCCCCGATAATAAGACACTGTCTTATTATTTTTTTTTGGAAAGAAAAACACCAGAGGGCTTATTTTCAGGGGAGGGCTTATGTTGTCCTGCCTCAGCTCTCCTCCGCAGCATTGCTCTCAATGGCACCAGCAAGCAAATCACTGGGGAAGAACAGGATGATGCGCTCACTGCTGCAACTCTGATTGGATGCAGCTCGGAGAGCAGCGTGCGTTTCACGGGGGGGAACGGGGGAGGACAGTGCATACAGAAGGTACCGTAATGTAGCTGTAGCACAGGGGATCACCTTCACTACAGTAGCAATCTCAATAGGGCTTATTTTCGGGGGAGGGCTTATTTTAGAGGAATCTTACACAGTAAGGGGAGGGCTTATTTTCGGGATAGGTCTTATTATTGGGGAAACATGGTAGCTACCATTTTGTTTTAGAGGCTCATTAACTCTCACATTGGGGGTCAGAGTGTATAAGGTATTCATGAAGGATTAACACCCATTGGTGTGAGGGCTTGCCAAGTCCTTTTCAGAGTTTTTCATCTACTTTTGGTGTCTTCCTGTCACCCAACTCTCACCTGTGACTCAAAGAAGCTATAGCATGCAAAGCATTCACACTAAGGAAAGCCTTCTCTGCAGAAGGGCTGCATCAGATTGAGAGTAACCAACAGGTCTCAAACTCATCAGTAAATTAGGAGTATATCTACCCCACGCATGTGAAGGCTTACCCCAGCAGAATGTGTGGATGAAAACAATTTGTTCCAATGGCATGAAGGCAGTTGATGTAGACAATACGGGATGCTTAGAGCTTGGTCAAGATTAAAGACATCAAGTTTAATATATGTGAAATGCTTAGTTCAGTGCCTTGTATATGATTTATGCTTTAAAAAAAAGTTTGCTTCCCTCTCCTAATAAGAACAGATGTATTTTATTGAAAATTTGCTAAGATCTAGTTAACTCAGTTTGCATTATCCGCCCATTTTCCTATTTTAGCAATCCATTTAGTAAATGGAAATGGACTTATTCTGCTAAAACCTGTTCTTAAAGCCATTATGCTTCTTTGTATTCAGAAATTCTCCTACTACCTGGTCACCAATGATGTCTTCATTTATCCATCCTAAAATTTTCCCAAGGATCAGAGGCAACCTAAAGTACTATAATCTGTACACACTATTCTCTTCATACCTTTCCCCTCCTTTTTAAAAATCAAGAAAATCTTTGTGCTTCTCCAATCGTATGCCATTTTCCATTTCAGTACCTAAAAATATCATCTAGGATAAATGGCTTGTAGCATCAAGGGCAAGTAGGTGTTATCTTCCTCTCTTACTTATTTTGGCTATCTGTCCCTTAGAAGTTATTTTTCTATTGACAATTTCAAAGTCACCATCCTTTAAAGGAAACCTAAAACAAACAGAATAAGAATCAATCAGTTGTCTTTTTTATCAGTGATCATTATTTTACCTCCCCTAGCAAAAGACCTATTTTTTAGTCTTCCCTTTTCTCCCAATGTAAGTTTTAAAAATTGTTTTGATGTCCTTAGCTTCCCTCACTAGCCTCAACTGTTTCTGAGCTTTAGCAGGATTGGTTCATATTCTTATCTTTATCTTCTGTTACTTGGCCTTGTGTCTCCTTTCCATTAAAAAAGGCAAAATTCTTTGCTATATTCCCTGTTCATATACAATGATCTCTTCAGACAACTCCCATTTTCCTCTTCTCTGTTCTCTGTATTTCCTTTTCTGTTTTCAGAATGTCATTTTAAAATATCTCTCATATCCCTCTCAATTTACTTCCCTGGAATCATATTAGTTTGGGGAGTCTACCTATTTTTCACTTAAATCTCTTTCCAATCTGCCTTCCCTAAATCTAGGGTGCATAGAAACCTGTCCAGATTCTTTTTCTCCATTAAAACATCAAAAAGGGAAAAGTAGCTTGCCCTCAAATATTCCCATCATTTCTACTCCAGCACCCATTCCTTTCATGTTAGTGAAAATCAGAACTAGAATAGTTTTTTTTTTCTTGTTGTTTCCTCCACCTGGTATGGGATGAAATTGCCACTATAGCACCTCGAGAAGATATTGACCATTCTGCTTTTGTCAGAAAGATCTAATAGATTCTGCATAATTGCAGAATCCCTCTTCACTTTTGTCGTGTGACTCTCCAGACTTCTGATCTCTTTCTGTCCAGATGGTGTGCAGTATAGAGATGAAAAAAAATTACTTCTCCCTCCTTTGACCTTCACAAAAGTATTCTCCATGATGCTTCTCTTCTGATGCCCACATTTCCTCATCAGCATATATTATACTTATACAATGTTAGCCACACTTCATTTTACCCACTGTGTTTTTGAATAAGTTATGTCTATCCAGAGCCATTTTCCACCCATGTATTTTACCTCACCCCACTTCAGTGACACCTATGAGGTTATATTGTCCTCTACATTAGGACTTCTTTTGCTTTTTCTGTGTCACTATGGTCTTATGTCACCAACTTCATTTTGTGCATATCAAACTGAATGGAACCTATCTCACAGTATGTCCAAAACAGAACTGATCATCTTTTCCCCAAAAAACCTTCCCCTCTTCTAAACCTTCCTATTACTGTAAAGGGTATCATCCTTCCAGTCACCTGACTTGTCTTTGTCAGTATACTCAAATTCTGTATCACACCCACTTCACAAATCCAGTCTATTGCTAAATCTTGTCATTTCCAGCTTCACAATATCTTTTGAATGTATCTCAACTCAAACATCCAACAGCTTGGTGTAAACTCTCATCACCTCACGACTATACTGCTGCTTTTGTTGTCCTGATTGTTCAATCATTTCAATTACATCTGACTCTTCATGACCCCACTTGGTTTTTTCTGGGCAAAGATACTGAATTGGTTGGCCATTTCCTTCTCCAACTCATTTTACAGATGAAGAAACTGAGGCAAATGGGGTTAAGTGACTTACCTGGGGTCACATGGCTAAGAAATGTCTGAGGCTGGATTTGAATTTAGATCTTCCTGACTCCAAGTCCAACTCTCTATCCACTGTACCACCTAGCTGCCCTACTTACTCTACTGTAAGAGCCTTTTAATTAGTTTTCTTTATTCAGACCTCTCCCCTCTCCAATTAGTCCTCCATTTAGTGGTCAAAGTGATTTTTCCAAAGTGAAAATGGATCATTTCATTCAACAAACTGCAGTGTCACCTTATTAATTCTCCAATCAAATATAAAATCCTTTTACTCCCACTTAAAGTCATTCAAACCCTGGCTCTTTTTATCTTTCCTGATTTCTTACACTTGCCTCCCTTCTATGTACTTTATGATCCATCAGCACTCAGCTTCTTGCTGTTCCTTCCATATACCATTACTATTTCCTGTTTCCATGCCTTTTTGAGGATTATAGATCTCATACCTGAATTGCTATCTCTCCTCTTTTTTGTCTATTGGATTTCTTGTCCTCCTTCAAAATTCAGCTGAAAACCCATCTGAAACTGGAGGTTTTTCCCAGTCACTATACTCCTCCCTTCTTCCCCCTGCCCCAACTGCCCCTCTCAGCCTTTATTCTGTATTATCTTGTGTGATAGGCTGGATATCATGTGTGAACATGATAAATCAACTTGCTCAAATAGTACCTTTCCAGAGGAGGAGGCTAGGGAGCTTCTTCCAGGTGAATTATTATAAAATGTAAGGGAAGTACCTTGGAGAAGCTGTCAAATGTGTGGACATTAAATAACTGGTATTTTTGACTAATCATATACTTATGAAGATCAACTTTGGAGACATTCAAAAATGCCTATCAACCTCAGTTACTTCCTCTTTGTCAATCTTGACGTGACTGTCTTCACTTGTGTCTTGATGGTATGATGATGTCTAGTGATAGACTCAGCTATAAGGTAAAGGGCCCTGAGGCTTTCTTCTCCCCACTGAGGATATATAGCTCCCAAAGAAGTATGACCTTTGCATTTGTTCTTTTCTCTTCAAGATGGAGAGAATGTTCTTAATTATAGGAATCTAAGTGATAGAATCCAGGCTAAATGATGCAGCCAACACAGTGTCAGTGCCTTGAGGAGCAAGGAAAATATTTGGGTGTGACAGAGTGATGTGGCCTTTGGATGTGGACTTGGTCAAACCAATGTTATGTAGGAACCAAACTAAATTTTGAGACAAACCCTACAAACATAAACACACATACATATACATGACAAAAATTGTGTGTGCTAGAAGAGGGATGGAGCAGTTATGCTCCTAAATTGATAGGGAATTTTAAAAATATATTTCTACTTATTTCTTTGAAATAAATATACATTTTGTAAAAGACAATCAAGGTAAGATTTTAATTTAGAACTGGATTGCTGGTGGGAGTTCAAGATGATAATAGTAGAATAAAGGAAGTCCCAACCCCTTCAGGGCATCCTGGAGCCCTGAGGGGGTGATGTAGCAGCCTTACCCTGAAAAACTAGGGACAGATGATAAAACATTGTACTTACATTTACATAGTGGTTTGCATGTTGTCTATTCCTCAGTAATTTTTGTATGCGCTTGAATCAACAGAAGTAGGAAATTATCATCTGCTTTGCTAAGATCTATATTGTTCTAAGTTATATTTTTGGGTTCATTTCCCAAGAAGGCAACATAACTCTGTATTTTCAACATGTTGATAAATAAACATTACAATATATGTGAACAAGAAATTACCAACTACTATTGTTCTTCTCTTCTTTTCATATTATTTCAATCTGATATGTAACTGACAGTCTGACCTACAATTTAGGAAAATCACTTTGGAAGTTATAAGGAGGATGCATTGGAGTGGGGAGACACTTGAGACCAGTGAGGCAAGTTTGTCATGGTAAAAAGAAAGATGGACTTGGAAGCAAGAAGATTTGAGGTCAAATTCTGCCTCAGAGGCTTACTACCTTTGTGACCCGAAACAATTCACTTAGCCTCAGTTTCTCAGGTATAAAATGTGGTTAATGATGGCAGCATACCAACAAGAATTGTATAAATCAGGCTTTGTAAGCCTTAATGTGTATATAAATGTCAGCTATCATCAGAATCTCAATGAATGTTCATTGAATTGAATCCAATCAAGTCTATCTGAAAATGCATACATTTCAGCCCAGAGTCATAGCATTTTTGTGCTATTGGCAAATAGAAGGGCATCATACAATTTGCTCTTACTAATTCAATATAGCTAAATTTTGAATCAACCAGAGGAATAAGTATTGGTTTTGCCTATCACGAGACATTAAGATGACTCACAGTAAATCACTTCAATCAAATTTAATAATCATATATCTGGTTTTTAGTGGTTGGTGAAACATAACCTTAATGGAGACCAAGCTACTTCCTTTCTCTGGCAAATGATTGGATTTAATCATGGAATTGGAGTTTGTCTCGTTGACAGCACAGAGACAAATGAGGAAGATTGAGCTGTATCAAATTTTCTGGTGACTGATGCCATAGAAAGCTATACCCACTCATCAAGATGAAGTGAACATTAGGGAAGTGTTTCTTTTTATTAAAGACTGGACAAGAAAGGATGTAAAAGGAATAAATTGAAGCCCTTTTAAAAATTCTATGTGGCATAGTGTTAGACTCAGAATCAAGAATATCTGTGTACAAATCCCACTTCAACCACTTTCTGACTGTGTGATCCTAAACAAATCATTTCATCTCTCTGAACTTTGCTTTCTTCATCTGCAGAATGAAAAGAAAGAGCATCTACCTAACAGGATTTGTTGTAAGGATCAGAAGAGAAAATGATAACAAATAGTTTTCGACTTTTAAAGTATAAAAATGAACAGTTATGATGATTATGAATATAATCATTAAATTTAGTTGACCAGAAATTATTGTCTTTGTCCTTCATTTTTAAAAAAGGACAATGGCATCAGGGAAATGATGATATGACTTGCAGTTGATTTTTATTTGAGTGAGGGAGAGCTGTGCAAGGTCACCAGTCTCACTTTCTCCTTCCCATCTGGGTCCATCCATTCATCAGGATGACTAGAGATGACTAGATGTTATAGAGTAGTTAAGCAATCAACATGGAAATGCTAGCATGAGCAGAAGAGAACTTCCTATAAGATGAAATAAGCCTCAGACCTCTAAGTTAATTGTCCGATGATAAAGGATTCCAAGGAGTATATAAGGACCACTCTGCCTTTGGTTTCTCAATTTCTCAATTGACAGAAGCTTAAATTCCCTGTTGGTTACCTGTACCTAGAGTTATTGTCTATCTTCCCAAGGGAAGATAAGAGATGTAGGAAGAAGTGCAGTTACTTGAAGGTTCTCCCATCTCTGTCCTTAATAAAGCAGCACCTTGATTCTGAGTACTTCGTTGTCTCAAGTGATCCTTGTCTAACATATTGCTATTATCATTATTATTGTTACATCACTATATTCTTGTTACTCATTTTCCCCTTATAAGAAGTGAAGAATTAATCAAGTGTGCCATGAGGCTCTTCAATCATATCAATTAAGTCAATGCTATTGTATCCATGTGAAGGCTATGAGATATGAAATGCTGAAGGTGCTTGTTGCATTTTTAAAAGTATGATATTCTTCTTTGTGTAGAGCCAAAAAGCTCCAAATATATACCTTTAAATGAAATTATAAAATAAATGCACATATTTTTAAAATTGAATTTTATGTTTATTTTTAGTTTACAACATTTGTTTCCACAAGATTTTGAGTAACAAATTTTCTCCCTGACTTTCCCTACCCACCACCCCAAAACAGCTATCTCACTGTATAACCTCTCCCCCAATTTGCTCTCTCCCATATCCTCCCCCATCCTCTCTCCATCTTTCTGGTAGGGGAAGATGGATCTCCATAACCCAGTGACTGTATATCTTATATCCCAGTTGAATGTAAAATAATAATAATGATAATAATAATTTGTAAACATTTTATTTTAAAACTTTGAGTTCCAGGTTCTTTCCCTTCCTCCCTCATCACCCACCCTTACTGGGAAGATAAGCAATTCAATATACATTGTACATGTGTAGCTATGCAAAAGCATTTCCATAGTGGATATATTGTGAGAGACTGACTATATTTCCCTCCATCCTATCCCACCCCCACTTGATCTATTCTCTACTTTGACCCTGTCCCTTTTCAAAAGTGTGTAAATGCACGTATTTTTAATGAGAGTTTTTAAAAGACTTATTCAACTTTGAATAGTTTGGTGGAGTTCTCTTTGAGACAAATCATAAACTAAAAAATAATGGAACAATAGCAAACATATAAGAATGAATACTATCTCATTATCTTCAAGGAAATTACAGTAAAGCCATCAGCAATAGCATGATAAAAGCTTTGGATTATAAAAACTATTGTACGTATACCCATATAGTTACTCAAGTAAGATAAAGTACTTATTGTCCTTTGTTAACTTTAAAACTTTATATGGACATCAGTCATCATCATCATCAACATCAACATCATCTTTATCATCATCATCATCATCATTGTCATCATTATTATTAGAGTGCACTGAAAAATATCATTGTGCCTTAATTAGAAGAACTGGACTTGAATTTAGGTTCTGACACTCAATAATAATGTGGCTTTGGACAAAAAAAAATTAAATCTCTGGAAGTCTTCACTTAATCATCTGTAAAATGGACATGATAATATTTAAATTACTTTCTTCATAAAGTTGATGTGCTGAAATCATTCTGGAAACTATAAAGTGTCACATAAATATGAGTTACTGCTAGCATTGCCAATCAATCAACAAGCATTTATCAAGCACTCACTGTGTAGTAGAAAATGTGTTAAGTTCTGGAAGGATTACAAAGAAAAAAAGGGGGGACAGTCTCTTGTCTAAAGGAACTTACACTCTAAAGTGAGGGACAACATGAATAGAAATAGATTCATACCACTAAGAATGTGTTGGTAAATGTTTAACAATCCTGCCAGGGATGACACACTTTTAAGATGAATTATTTACATTTTCTCCATCACTTTCTTAAGTCTAGACAATCCATAAATCAAACCCTAATTTGTAACATTTTTTTTCCAAATTTTAAAGGGGTGTGTGCTCAGTCTGAAATTTTAACAATTGGTTCTTGATATCCAGTAGAGCTGGCTCCAGAATATTCTTGCATACCAGATATACAATTTAACAAAGGCAAAACACTAGGAACCAGGTGAGGCATTTGAGGTAGATCTTTAAGGAAGCCAGGGTAGATAAAGAGCAAAATTTGGGAAGAACATTTCACACATAGGGGAGATGTGAGGAAACTGGGATAAACAGAGGTTAAGTGATGTTCCCAGGATCAGACAGTTGGTAAGTGTAATAGCAATGGAATTTGAAGATCCCCTTTTATTGGCAAGCTAACAGGTACTTAGCACTTAGTTTCAAGTTAAGTATTGAGACCCAGAATTTGTGAATCCCCCAGTGGGGTGGACTTGTTGATATAACTGGAAGGGGCTGAACAAGGAGGAGCTAATGCCATATATAAGGAAAAGCCCTATCTGGGAGAGGTCAGAATTTCTGGGAGCGAACATCATGGAGGCAGGGCAGCTACTGCTGGAGAGAGAGAGAGAACTGCCAGGAACAAGAATTTCTGAGAGAGAGAGAGAGAAATGCCAGGATCCTGAGGACTTCTGAGGGCCAGCTGGAGCTGCTGAGTACTTCTGAGGGCCAGCCAGAGTTTCCAAGAACTGAGGAGGCATGACTGTGGTGCCAATACCTTTCTGTCTGTTTTGGGGTCTATGTTGAGTCCACAGGGAGAAAGTGAATTGGTGAGGATGCCAGCAATGGGTGTGAATGTTGTTGTGGCTTTGTTGATTTTTGTCTTCCCAGGAACAGAGACTGTGAGGGATTTGGGGTGGACTGGACACTGTGAACTTCAATATGGAGCAGGAACTTCATGGAGAGCTGGAGAAGGAAGTGAGAGCTGTCTGCCTTTGAACTCAGGTGACAGTGGAATAGATTTGGGCAGGAGCTGGGACCATGGAAGAGAAACCATGGAAGCTGAAAGTCTGCCTTGAGTCAAGATGAAGAGACCTCTCATTGGGTATTTAATGCTGACTGATGATATTGTAACTTAATTGTGACCTAGGGGTGAAGAACTTTGACCTTTGCACTTTGTGTCAATTAAGGAGATTTGTCTCCTTAAGGACAATTAAATTAAGGAAGTACTAAATGATTGAATTACTAAATTCTTATACTTTGTTCAAAACTATGGGGCCATTTTAGTGACAAATTGTAACATGGTGAATGCTGTATTTTGATTTTCTGTGAATGCTTTGCCTTACTTTGTTAGTGAATAAATAGAGAGCTCACTATACTGTATAATTAGAACCTTGAAAGTTGTTCACAGAAGCAGTCCTCTGGAAAGCTGCTTGTGCTTGGCTTTATAGTAAGTCTCTGAGGCTTGAGTTGAACTCAGATATTCCTGACTCCGTACCCAGTATACTATTCATTGCAACACCAGCTATCTCTAAATGTCTATTCAATTTGGAGCCTGAGAGGTCATTGTTAAGAGACTTGTAGTCCCCACCTTATGCTTGACCTATGTTCCCATGGACGGATTGAAGGTAGAGTACCCTCAGGGATGCAGAAGGGCAGAATGTTCTTTGAGATATTGAAAATGTTTAATATGGAGAAAAGAGTACTTTGCAATAGGAATCATGTGACTGTTGGCTCTGGTCCTATCTCTGCCACTACCAAATGTGCAACCTTGGGTTTCAATTGGCAATTCCCTTTGGAAACTTCATGGAAAAAAGTCCCATTTTGAAGACCACATTCCAATGCAATAAACTGTTAGAAATCCTTCTGTCTACTAGGAAAGTTGAACAATTATCTATCCTAAGATGGACATGTCTAGCATGGAGGCAACTTTGTAAGCTCAAGAGGTCAGGGGTTCTTGGGTCACATTCAGTTGGAACTGAATGGTGGCAGAAGAATATTCTCCAATAACTACTATTCTTTAAGAGGATGACTACCAGCAACAGGACTGGTTAATTTTGTCAGCAGACTAGTAAAAAGAGTTTGGAGAGTGCAAAGTCAAACATAAAATGATCAATTAGCTGTCCTATAGGGATAAAGTTTAATTATCAGTCTACTAATATTATAATGGTATTTACAGTTGTCTTAAATCTTGAATCTTATTTTATTTCATTCTGCTAATTCTCTCCATGAATCTTTTATGGCTAGTATATACATTTTACATATCATACCTGACTAAGATAGCACAATGAATACCTTTTTACTCTCTACTCCCTATCTGGAGAAATCCTAAATGTGAACCATAACATAACCTATATGTAAAAGGCTTAACAAACTTTAAAGCACTACATAAATATTAGCCATTGCTATTATTATTGTTGTTGTTATTGTCATTATGACAATTACTATTGTTTTTATTGTTGAGAGATTTTAATTGATTTTGTTATTCCTAAGACACACTAAAAAGGCCATTTCTTGTGAGCTAAGCTCATGTCCATTGTTGTTGTCTACATGGTGGTGGTTGGTTGTTATCCTTCATTCTTAAAGAGGTCCAAAATGGCATAACTATGTTGAGCTCAAACTACAGTGTGTAAGAGAGAGGCTGCTCAGACCAATATCAGCTCAGAAGGTTCTACCACAGATCCAGCACTAATATTCCACATGATGTCATATGAAATATCCTATGAATGTACCCTACATGCATCTAAACTCTGCTTGAATAACATACCCATATACTTTCCTCTCTTCAAGCACTGCTATTTTAAAAAAATGATTAGATTAGACAGATTATTATTATCATAAATATGTATGTGTTTTATCATATTTTAAAGTCAGGTAACATCTTTCTTGTAATAGAATGATTTCTGTTTCTAGCATTCCAAAGAAAGATTTTTACTGTTTGATTATTAATCAATAAATATTCAACTCTTTCACTGAGAAACATCAACTGGCATATAAAAAAAAAGTTTATTCAATGGTAACATGTGAAAGAAATTAGGAAGAGATACAAGGAGACACACAAACATCTGAATTTATTAGGAATGTGGATTTTTTTTATCTAAGGCAGAGGTTTAAGAGAAAAAATTTCCAACTTTAGTAAAAAAAAAAACTATGTCATAGATTGCAACCAACACATGATGTCTATCAGTAATTATGTGTTATTAGTGCTGATAGTCATAGGATTCAAATCGGACAAAGAACCTTTGAGGTCATCTAGTTGAACTTCATTTGACAGGTGGCCAAGCTGATGCCTTAAAAGACTTGTACAAGTTCATACAACAGTCAAAGAACTTGGATTCAAAGCAATGTCCTCAGATCACATCCTATAGCACCTACAAATTCAAAATGATGCTTTAAAAGAAAAAAAAGAAAAGAAGAAAAAAACCTCATTTAGTCATGTAATGAAATAGTGGAGTTTGCCCTGTTTTGTGCAATTTATTATAGCACCAATAAACTTCATCAAAAGGATCATGACAGCTTTTGTAAGCTTCTGTGATAGTCAAAAGTGAGAAAATGGCTATTGAAATTAAGCACACCTGTAATCTCTTCTACTGAGGAGGCTGAGACTGGAGGATCACTTGAGCTCCAGGTTTGGAGCTACATACAGTCAGTCAGTTGGGTACCCACATTAAAACTGGCACCAATATGGTGATTCCTGGGAACAAGGAGTACAATACCAGACTGCTTCACAGATTTTTGTTGTAGTTGTTTGTCGTTCATTCTGGAAGAGAAACAATGACATCAGGACGATGATGTCTTGACTTGTAAATGAATTGGATTTAAGTGAGGCAGGGCTGTGTAAGGTCACTGGTTTCTCTCCTCTAGAGCTATCTGGGTTCAATGGCAAGATATATGTCAGGATGACTAGAGATGGCCCCAGATGCAGTGGGAGACCTTGATCTTTGTAAGCTAAGGTTTGTCCCCGGTCTTAGTTTGTCTAAGGCAATGCCTATCCAGTGATTAAGGTTAGATAAGAAATGAAGTAAGAGAAAGTCTCTTTTACCTCCCCCCAAATAAATCAGTCTGGGAGGAGAAGATCCTCAATGTTTCTGACAAAAGAAGAAACAATTATTATTTACACTCTGATCTGTCAAAACTCAAAGATCAAATAGCCTTGGGCTGGGACTCATTATTGGCTCTAGATTACTTCCCACTACTTAAACCCATTCAAATTTCCCAGAATTTTTTTACTTATAAGAACATCAGCCTTGTCCTATAAAATGCACAGACTCATGAGGAGTCTTTCCCACCCAAACAAGTATTTTAATAAACTCACTACCTGCACTGAAAGATTTGAGTGGTCAAATTCTTTCGAGGAATACCCATACCCTTTGCCCTTGCATTTTTGGGTGCCCAGGAACCCTAAACCACAATAGGAAGAGGGGGATGAAGGGAGAAAAGGAAGGAAGGAAGGAAAGAAGGAAGGAAGGAAGGAAGGAAGGAAGGAAGGAAGGAAGGAAGGAA
>NW_027185779.1:11650771-11651046 GCF_028583685.1 Petaurus breviceps papuanus | reverse complement strand
GAAGGAAGGAAGGAAGGAAGGAAGGAAGGAAGGAAGGAAGGAAGGAAGGAAGGAAGGAAGGAAGAAGCAAGACAGAAATTGTCAAGCATTCATTTGAAACTAGGAACGTTTTTCCTAGGAAGGAAGGAGGGAGGGAGGAAGGGAGGGAGGGAAGAGGGAAGGAAGGAGGGAGGGAGGAGGGAGGGAAGGCGGGAAGGAAGGAGGGAAGGACGTAGGATGGAGGGAAGGAGGGAGGGAAAGAAGAAAGAGAGGAAGGAAGGGTGGGAGGTAGGAAG
>NW_027185779.1:11588601-11650671 GCF_028583685.1 Petaurus breviceps papuanus | reverse complement strand
AGGAAGGAAGGAAGAAAGGGAGGAAGGAAGGAAGGAAGGAAGGAAGAAAGGAAGGAAGGAAGGAAGGAAGGAAGGAAGAAGCAAGACAGAGAAATTGTCAAGCATTCATTTGAAACTAGGAATGTTTTTCTTTTACATTGGTACTAAGAAGGTGTCAATAATGCTAGTAAGTAATGTCTATAAAGCTGTACAAAAGGCTTTATATAGATTTTATTTGCTCTTATTAAAATACATAAAACCTATTGTATTGTTCAATTCTTTTTCAGTCACGTTCAACTCTTCAAGAACCCACTTAGAATTTTCTTGGAAGAGATATTGGAGTGGTTTGCTATTTTCTTCTCTAGCTCATTTTATAGGTGAGGAAACTGAGGCAAACAGGGTTAAGTGAGGCCAAGGGTCACACAATTAGATGTCTGTGGCCAGATTTGAACACTGGAAGACAAGTCTTCCTAACTCCAAGTTCAGTGCTCTATCCACTCTGCCACCTAGCTGCCCCAAGTGTTGTTGTAACACTTGAGAAATGATAAAATGGGATTCTGAAAAGCTAAGAGTCTTGCCCAAATTAGGAAAGCCAGTAAAGACTTGAATGCTTATTGCAAATTTAAATACTATGATCCCTCTGAGTGAGAGAGGTGAAATCTCCTTAGATTATACTGTAAAATCTAATAAGTCTTTTTGTGGGAAACAGGCCCAAGTTCCCCTTCACCAGAAATCACATGATTTACAAGGATTCAAAACTCAAAGCAGTAGGGAGTCACCACTCTCTTCAGTGACACCTCAGCATAAGATATGTCAAGGACAGAAGTGCTTTCTCAAATACACATTGGGTGGTCTACTGTTTCCTTGTCCCAGTGCTCGAGGTAGATTGCCATGTTTAGATTATGCACCTGACTCCCAGCCAATGGATGAAAAGGGTCAGCAGGGGGGTGGGAGAGAATTCTGTGTTAGGACTTTATAACTTTGCCATTTCCTTTTGTAAACTGCTTCTCCTCCCTGACTATTTGTCAGAGGGCAGGTTGCCCTTTCTAGAGATCATAATAAACCATTCTTTTCTGCTTTCTACCTTAAGAAGCCTTTGTATATTATTTGGGTAAGGATCTCTGTTGCACATAGTTTTGGGATGCACACACCTACAATATTGCTGTTTGTTCTACCAGGTTCCCCTGTGACTTCAAGGCCAACTGTGGCCCTCTAGGACCTGAAGTGCAGCCTTTTAACTGAGTCCAAGTTTTATAGAACAAATCATTTTATTAAGAGGATTTGTTCCGTGAAGTTTGGATTCGGTTACACTCAAGTGTGACCCAGAGTCACATATGGCCTCGAGGCTGCAAGTTCCCCATTCCTCTAACAAAAATAACAGTTTTGCAACTCCATAGCTATGTAAGAAGAAAATCTGCCACAAGATTTCAGCAGCTGTTAAGTTTAAAGTTAACATTTTTAAAAAAAATAATTAAAACCCACACTGTATGCCGTTAGTAAATGTGTATTTTCTAAATATTTTAGAATAGTGACAACAGCATCAATAATAATAAATATCAAAACATAAATGTTCTCATTTCATCCATAGAACAATTCTAGGTGTTAAGTTACTATTGTTTGAACCTATTTTATAGAAGAGGAAACTAAAGTTCAGGAAAGCTTTTTTTTTTTTTTTTTTTTTTGCTCAGGTCACACAGCTAGTAAGTATCTGAGACAGGATTTGTACTCAGATTGAACGTGATACCAATACCAACCCTCTATCCACTGTGTAAACTAGCTACCTCTGTGTGCATGCACACACACACACACAAACACACACACACACCACACACACACACACACACACACTACTTGGTTATTTAGACTTCTGCCAAGTAGAATGAGCCTAGTCTTTGACAGAGTCCTTAAATCAACTTTCAAGACATTGTTTAATATTTTAAAATATTTGTTACCTTATCAGCATGTCCCAGTCATACAATGAACCTACTTATGAACTTATTTTCAAGAGCTAGTAGCAAAAGTATAACCAAGAATCTCTAAGGTTATGGAAGCCTAAAGTTTTCTCATAGAAAGATGGGGTGGGGGTGGTGAATAGGGATCTAGCATCACAGTATGAGTTTGTTCCAAGGAAATCTCACAGCCTTCTGACCCATGGTGATGCAGCAGGGGCCAGCAATTTTCTAGGGCTCTGAGAATAGACCTATGACAGGAAGTTGAAATCAGAAAGAAGGGCCCAGGAAATCAGGGTCAGTGGAAAGCGATGTCTAACCACTTCAAACACAAAGATGGAGAGGAGCCTGGACTATGTACATTGTTCAAAATAGTTCCTAATATTGTAAACAGAAGTAAACAAGGATATGGAAAAACACAGTGAATAAGCAATATAGGTTAAAAGATACACAAGAAAAATACATTGAAAAAGTTTTTTTGATAAAGAAAAAGAAAGTAAATTCACAACAAATAAAAGCACAACTTCAAAAAAGCAATAAATCATAATTTCCATTCTCTCCCTCCTAAGTCATCCTCATCTGCTCTCTCCATAAACTAGATTCCACCCTTATGTGAGCTTTTGCATTATCTTGCCTGAGCCCAGGTTTCCATACCACTTTCTGTCTACCTATTTATTATGCCACCCCTTGTCTTTCTCCTGTTGTTGTTGAGTTGTTTTCAGTTGTGTACAAATGTTCATGACCCCATTTCAGGCTTTCTTGGCAAAGTACTGGAGTGGTTTGCTTTTTCTTTCTCCACCACATTTTAGAGTTGAGAAAACTGAGGCAAACAGTGTTAAGAGACTTACCTAGGATCACACAGCTAGTAAGTTTCTGAGGTTGAATTTGAGCTCAGGTGTTCCTGACTTCGGTCCCAGCACTCTATCCACTAAACCACCTGTCTGCCTTCTCTTACTCCTAGCACCTTCCTGTATGTTGTCTTCCCCCATTAGAATATGAATTCCTTGAGGACAGGGACTGTCTTGCTTGTATTTGTATTTTCAACATTTCACACACAGTAGCTCTGGCATATATAAGCACTGAGTAAATGATATATGCATGCATGTCTGTTTATATGTATGTATGTATATATCTATCCATCTCTCTTATCTACTATAAGGAATAGAAAATATTTCAATTCAATATTTCAAAAAGGCAAAAGGTAATAGCTTACAACAAAGAATAACTTACCTTGTAAAATTATGTATAATTATTTGGGGGGGAAATGGACTTAAAAAAGAAAATAGGACATTAAAATATTTCTAATTAAATGACAGAGCAAATTAAAAACTTTGAAATACAAACACAGGTGACAAGAGAAACTACAAAGGTAAATGTATTTGAGCCACTGGAAGAGGATAAAATATGATGTTCTTAGATTCTGATGGGGGAGAAGTGTGCCTTTAGAATCTTAGTAAAATTTTGAGGATCACAATGGAAATTAAATTAGTCAAATACTGCATTTGAAGGGTACTTTCATCCTTTTCATACTCATAATGGATGAAAGAAAAAAGAGAGCAAGAGGAATATGCTAAGGAAAGAGTGAAATGAAGATAAGGAACTTAAAATTTCTCACAATTGAACTGTGGGAGAAGAAGAGTACACATTAATCTTTTATCTGAATTAGATAGTGGAGGATTAAATAAACATGCAAATATACACAATTTGGCAGAGGCCCAGAAGATGACACTGGGTGGTGCAGAGGCCTGGAGAAGGCCTGGAGAAGGCCTGATCAACTTGGTGGTAAGTTGATCCACCAACCACAAGGGCCACTGCCAGGCCTATCAACACAGGGCTGGTACTGGACAGAGTTAAATACAGGGCCCCATCCAGGTACAGCAGCTACTCAGGGGAGTAACAATTAATGGCCCAGAAATTTAAAAAGCCCCTATCTGCACTTCCAAGGACCAGGATGGCAGAAGGAACCCCGGTTGCTCCAATCCCCCCCCCAAAAAAAATCATAGTAATTATTGCCCCAGGGCAAAACCTTAAACATTACAGGCTTGTGAACCCTAGAGGAAGGGCATGGCTAGAGCCCTGCCTCAAAATGGGTAAAAGGTAGACTGCAAAGACAAAGACTGTGGAGTCATACTACCATGAGAGTGAGGAACCAAATTCAGAAGGAGACAGTGATGACTCCACAACCACAGCTGAAGCCTCAACAGGGAACTGGTCTCAAGCACAGAAGCATTCTTAGATGAGCTCAAAAGGAACTTTGAAAATCAAATTAGAGAGATAGAAGATAAAATGATAATTCTTTTAAAATCAAAATTGTGAAATTAGAAAAACATTACAATGAAGAAAACAGCTCCTTAAAAAGAAAAATGTAATATGGAAAAGGAGCTCCAAAAACTAACTGAGGAAAATAATTCGTTAAAAACTAGAATCAACCAAATTGAAGCAAATAACTCTACGAGGAACCAAGAATTAGTCAAACAAAACATCAAGAATGAAAAATTAGAAAAAAAGAGGTAAAATATCTCAATGGAAAAATAACTGACCTGGAAAACAGATGGAGGAGAGATAATTTGAGAATCATAGGCCTACCAAAAAATCATGATGAAAAAATGAGCGTGGACAACATCTTCCAAGAGCTCATCAAGGAAAATTGCCCTGAGATGCTAGAAACAGAGCATAAAATATAAATTGAGAGACTCCACCGGTCACCTCCTGAAAGAGATCCCAAATTGAAAAGTCCTTGAAATGTTGTGGCCAAACTCCAGAACTACCAGGTAAAGGAGAAAATACTACAAGCATCCAGAAAGAAACAATTCAAATATCATGGAACCACAGTGAGCATCACATAGGATCTGGCAGCCTCTACACGGAAAGACTGGAGGAAGCGGAATACAATTTTTCTCAAGGCAAAAAAGCTTGGGTTACAACCAATGATCACCTACCCAGCTAGACTGAGCATATTTTTCCAGGCAAGGAAATGGTCATTCATCTATATAATGGATTTTCAGACCTTCCTAATGAAAAAGCCAGAGCTCAATGGAAAATTCAACTTCCAATTATGAGACACAAGACAGACATAGAAAGGTAAACAAGGAAAACACACACACACACACACATACACACCCTATTATTTAATAAGAGCAAACTGTTTATAGACAAGTAGAGGGTATGGGTATAAATTATATAAAATGAAGATAAAAAATATTATTAAGGGGTATAAAGGGACTGCAATGGAAGAAGAAAGAATGAAGCAGAAAAGGGTAAATTATGCCATACAAAGAAGCATAAAAACAATATAGTAGAGGGAAAGAAGGGAGGGAGATGAGCATTATATGAGCTTTTCCCTCATTGGTTCTGGTGCAAGGAGGGAATAACACAACCATTTAATCATAGTATTTTATCAAGAAGAGACACAAAACCTATCCTATTAGAGGGGAAAAGGGGAGGGAGAAGAGCTTTGCATGAGAGCTGTTTCTGTCAATCTTGGTTCAAACCAGAAATAACATACTACATTAAGTATAAAAATCTATCATATCCTACAGTCAGTATGAGGAGGGAATGGCTACAAAAGGGGGAGGTTAGAAGAGATAGAAGAAGTAAGGGGGAAGGGGAGGAAAAGGGAGAGCAGCTGATAAGAAGGGAATACTGAGGGAGGAGTGGTCAAAAGGAAAAA
Organism: Petaurus breviceps papuanus; assembly: GCF_028583685.1. Taxonomy (NCBI): domain Eukaryota; kingdom Metazoa; phylum Chordata; class Mammalia; order Diprotodontia; family Petauridae; genus Petaurus; species Petaurus breviceps. Next base: position 11,645,073 of record NW_027185779.1, on the reverse strand, counting down.
TCTTAAGGAGGGGAAGGGAGAAGGGGAGAAATATAAAGGCACAAACAGGGGAGGGAATAGGATGGAGGGAAAGAGACAAATAATAATCATAACTGTGAACATGAATGGAATGAACTCTCCCATAAAATGAAGGCATATAGTTAAAGGTAAAAGGCTGGAGTAAAATATATCATGCTTCAGCTAAAGTCAAAAGAAAAAAAAGCAGGGAGAGCAATCCTTATCTCAGATAAAGCAAAAGCAAAAATTGATCTAATTAAAAGTGATAGGGAAGAAAATTATAGCCTGCTAAAAGGCACCATCAAGAATGAAGCAATATCATTATTTACCATACATGCACCAAGTAGTATAGTATCAAAATTCCTAGAGGAGAAGGTAAGGAAATTAGAGGAAGAAATAGATAGCAAAACTTTACTAGTTGGGGTCCTTAATCTTCCCCTCTCTGAACTTGATAAATCCAATCTCAGAATAAACAAGAAAGAAGTTAAGGAGCTGAATAGAATTTTAGAGAAGGTAGGTATGATAGATCTCTGGAGAAAAGTGAATGGGGATAAAAAGAAATATACCTTCTTCTCAGCAGTACATGGCAAAATTGACCATGTACTAGGACATAAAAACCTCACAATTCAGTGCAGAAAGGCAGAAATATTAAATGCATCATTCCCAGATCATGGTGCAAAAAAAAAAAAATCACATGCAATATTAGCAAAAAAGACTACAGCAACTTATCACAAGAATGATACAATTTTATCAGGCAGGATTTATTCCAGGAATGCAAGGATGGTTTAATATTAGGAAAACCTTCAGTATAATTGATCATATCAGCAATAAAACTAGCAGAAACCACATGATTATCTCAATAGATGCAGAAAAGGCTTTTGACAAAGTACAGTATCCATTCCTATTAAAAACACTAGAAAATATAGGAATAAATTGAGCATTCCTTAAAATAATAAGTAGCATTTATTTAAAGCCATCAGCAAGTATTATATGTAATGGGGATATGCTAGAAGCATTTCCAATAAGATCAGGGGTGAAAAGGGGTGTCCACTATCACCCCTCTCATTCAATCTGGTACTAGAAATGTTAGCAGTAGCAATTAGAGAAGAAAAGAAATCAAAGGAATCAAATTAGTCAAAGAAGAGACCAAGTTATCACTCTTTGAAGATGATATGTTGATGTACTTAGAGAATACTAAAGAATCAAGTAAAAAATTATTTGAGACAATAAATAAATTTGGCAAATTTGCAGGATATAAAATAAACCCACATAAATGCTCAGCATTCCTGTATATCTCTAATGAAATCCAACAGCAAGAGATATAAAGAGAAATATCATTTAAAGTTACTGTAGATATTATAAAATATTTGGGAATCTACCTGTCAAAACAAAGCCAGGACCTTTAATGAACACAACTACAAAACACGATTCACACAAACAAAGTTGAATCTAACTAATTGGAAAAACCTCAATTGCTCATAGCTGAGTCGAGCTAATATAATAAAAATGACAATTTTACCTAAATTAAATTACATATTTAGTGCCATACTAACCAATTTACCAAAAAATTACTTTATAGAACTAGAAAAAAATAGTAACAAAATTCATTTGGAAGAACAAAAGGTCCAGAATATCAAGGGAATTAATGAAAAGCAATGTTAGGGAAGGTGGCCTAGCTATACCAGATTTTAATCTGTATTATAAAGCAGCAGTCACCAAAATTACTTGGTACTGTCTGAGGAATAAAGCAGAGGATCAATGGAATAGATTGGGTACACAAGACTCATCAGTCAATGATTATAATAATCTACTCTTCGATAAACCCAAAGACCCCAGTTTTTAGGATAAGAACTTACTATTTGACAAAAACTGCTGGGAAAACTGGAATATAGTATGGCAGAACCTGGGAATAGATCATTATCTAACACTGTATGCAAAAATTAAGTCTAAATGGGTGCATGATCTAGGTATAAAGGGTGATACTGTAAGCAATCTGGGAAAGCAAGGAATAGTTTACCTGTCAGATTTATGGAGAGGGGAAGACTTCATGACCAAACAAGAATTAGAGAGAATTATAAAATGCAAATGGATAACTTTTGGTAACTTAATGGTAAGCTTCTGTACAAACAGAGCCAATGTAACCAAGATTAAGAGGAAAGTGGGAAATAGGGAGAGAATTTTTACAATCAATGTCTCTGATAAAGGCCTCATTTCTAAAATATACAGAGAATCTATGTCATGAATATATAGCTGGTTCAATATTAGACAAATTATAAATATAATTGACCATATCAATAGCAAAAATCATATGATCATATTGGTAGATGCAGAAAAAAGCTTTTTCGCAAAACATAACATCTCATTTCTCTTAAAACATATTGGAAAGCATTGAAATAAGTTAATCTTTTCTTCAAATAATAACTATTATCTATCTAAAACCAAAAGTAAGCATTATCTATAATGAGGATAAAATTGAAACCTTTCCAGTAGAACTGTGTTTGAAGCAAGGATGCCCACTATCACCACTATCATTCGATATTGTACAATAAATTCTAGTTATAACAATTAGAAAAAAAATAATTTGAGAAGTTAAAAATAGGCTAATGGGAAACAAAATTATCAAATGATATTATGGTATACTTAGAAAAACCTAGATTGTCAACTAACAACCTATAAGGAATAATTGCAACTTTATCACAGTTGCAAGATATAAATAAATGCATAGGAATAATCAGTTTCTCTGTGTATTACCAATGAAATCCAGTAGGAATAGATAAAAAGAGAAACTCCACTTAAAATAACTTCACAGTATAAAATACTTCAGAGTCTACTTGCCAAGACACCCAAAGGAATTATATGAACACAATTATAAAACACTCTTTTGTAATGGTAATGGTATTTGAAGATCTTCCATGCCCCTTGTATTGGTGAGAAAACAGGTACTTAGCACTTAATTAGAAGTTCATAATTGTGTCAAGTATTAAGACCCAGAAGTTGTGAATCCCACAGTGGGATGAACTTGCTGAAGTAATAGGAAGGGGCAGGACAGGGAGGAGCTAATACCTTATATTTAAAAAAAAGCCCAAGCTAGAGAGCCAGAACTTCTGGGAGCAAGCAGTGTAAAGGCTGAAGAGGAGAGATTTGTAGAACAGAACTTGCAGTGACAAAAATTCTTCTAATAGCCAGCTAGAACTTCTGCTAAGAACTTCTGCCATGAGGTGCTGGGAGTCGGCAGAATGGATGATGAGCAGCTACTGTGAGGGAGGAGAGGAGGATCCTTGCTTGAGGGAGCGAGTGGGAGAGAGGAGAATCTTTGCCAGACAAAACCTGTTTTGTTGTCAAGGCTTGGTAATGTGGGTGTTCACTGCATTAACTATGTGTACCAACTTCGTAGTTACTGTAGAGACTTTGACCTTCTGGTTTTGGGACTCAGTTTTCCTTTGGTTCAGTCCTCCATGTGGAGAGCCTGTTACATTTTGTGATTCACAACTATACCAGCATATTCACAGCCACCGTGGGCATTGTGAATATTGCATTGTTGTTACATCTTCATACAAATAAAGATGGATGAAAATAATTAGAAAAATATTGCCCATGGTTAGTCTGAGCCAATATGATAAAAGTGACAATTTTACCTTAATTAATTTACTTATTCAGTGCCATACCAATCTAAACTATAAAAGAATTATTTTATAAACATGGAAAAAATAATAACAAAATCCATCAGGAATAACAAATTGTAAAGACTATCAAAATAATTATTTAAAAAATATGAAGGAAATGGGCTTAGCATTAACTAGATCTCAAAATTTACTTCAAAGTTGTGATCATTAAAAGAACTTGTACTGGATAAGAAATTGGATGGTTGATCAATGGAATGGATTGGGTAGATATTATACAGAAGCAAAGGAGTATGGTATCCTAATGCTTAATAAACCCAAAGTTCCCAGCTTTTGCAAGAACTCACTATTAATCAAAAACTGAAGGAAAAGCTTAAAAGTGTTGCTGTTCAGTCATGTTCAGCTCTCTGTGACCTCAGTGGGTTTTTCTTGGCAAAGATACTGGAATGGTTTGCCATTTCTTTCTACCACTCATTTTAGAAATGAGGAAAATTAGGCAAACAAGGTTAAGTGTCTTGCCCAGGGTTACACAGCTAATAAGTATCTGAGGCCTTATTTGAACTCAGATCTTTCTAAGCACTCTATCTACTGTGCTACCTAGATGCATAAACTTGAAAGTAATGTGGCAGCAACTCAGCATACATGAACATCTCACACTGTATACCAAGATAGGCTTAAAATGGATATGTAGAACAGACATAAATGGTGATATCAGGAAATGAGGGGAACATGAGAGAAATTACCTGTCAGATCTATCATTGAGGGGAAGAGTTCCTGACAAACCAGGAGATAGCAAGGTTCATGGGGGCTAAAATGACTAATTTTAAATACATAAGATTTTTTTTTTAATTCGTAGGAACAAAACTAACACAAATTAAAAGAAAAGTAGGAAACTGAGAAAAAATAGCAGTTTTCTCTGACAAAGATCTCATTTGTCAAATATATAGAGAACTGAGACAAATTTAGACATTATAGATTTGTCATATATAAGTATATTAGCATATAATTTATATATTATATGTCATATATAAATGTATACATTTACAAATTTATAAAAATAGGAGCAATTTCCCAATTTATAAGTGGCTAAAGCACACTAATTTGCAATTTTCAGAGGAAGAAATTAAAGCTCTCAAAAATCATATAAAATGCTCTAACTCATTAATTATTAGAGAAATGAAAAATTAAACAAGTTGGAGGTAACATTTCATACTCATAAAACTAAGATGTCAGAAAAGGAAAATGACAAGTGTTGGAGGGGATGTGGGAAAATATATCCAAAATACTTTCAAAAAAGCTGTGTCCAACTCTTCTGAATAATATTTGGAAATATTCTCAAAGGACTATAAAACTGTTCATACCTTTTGACCTAACAGTAACTCAACTAAATATGCACTCCAAGATGATGAATGAAAAAAGAAAATGAACTTTGAGTAAAAAAAATGTTTGTAGTAGTTCCTTTGTAATGTCAAAGACTTAGAAAATGAGGTGATGTTCACCAATTGGGGAAAGATTTGTTCAAGTTGTGGAATATGACTTTGATGGAAGGCTATTATTGTACAAGAAATTATAAGGGAAATGGTACTAGAAAAGATTTGGGAAGATGAGAGAGATATGGCAGGCATTCTTCTGAGTTCTCCTAAATTTCCCTCCAAATAACTTTAAAATGATCCCTCAAAACAAATTCTGGATCAGTAGAATCCACAGAAGGATGGGGCAAAACCATTTTCTAGCCCAAAACAACTTAGATGGTTAGTAAAAAAAAATGTCTGTTGCACATGGGTGAGATTGGAGCATAGTTCAGTACAGGCTTTTCCAGCACAAACCAGTGACCAGCAAACCAGAAATAGTTCTTGAGAGTAATTGAATCAACATCTGTAATGGCTGCTGCTGGAGCCATTAGATGACAGATAGTAAGACAGTCAGAAAACTGGTTAGAAGATAATTACAAGGGTACATTTGCTGGCACTGGAGTCAAGATTCTCTTCTATTGCTGTAACTAGATACTCATCACAGGCCTGGGTGGCAGTCTCAGAGCAAGAAGGAGCACTAGTACAACAGAGCTTGTGGCAACAGGTGAGTGGTGATCATGACTACATTCCAGGGTGGAAATAACTCTTGTGGTCACTCACAGACCAGAGCACAGGACAGGAGAGTATTAGATATACCTCTCCTTAAATAACACCAAATTGGAAGAATTAAAGTTTACATACTCCCAAAATTAGCTCTGGAAAACAAACAGACACACAACCCAGCCTGGAAATGTGCTCTTTTAACCCTCTTCACTATAAAGTTAAAAGTCAAGAATTAGGTTGGAAAAATGAGCAAACAACAGAAAATTTTGACTACAGATAGTTATTATGGCAATAAAAGGAAGATCAAAACATACATTCAGAAGAAGACAAACAATTCAAAACTGCTATATACAAACCATCAAAGAAAAAAACTTAATGGGTCTTAGGTCATGGAAGAATTCAAAATGGATCTTTTTTTTAAAGTGAGAAAGATAGAGGAACCATTGAGAAGAGAAATGAGGGTAATACAAGAAAATAATGGGGGAAAAAGTTAAGAGCTTTATAAGGAAGGTACAAAAAACATACTGAAGAAAATAATCTAACAAACAAAATTGGTGCAAAAGCAGTAAGTGGGGGATGGCCAGCTAGCACAGCAAGTAAGAGCACCGGCCCCAGAGTCAGGATTACCTGGGATTGGATCTGGGCTCTGATACTTAGCATCACACCCAGAAATAACTGGCTGTGTAAACTTGAGCAAGTTACTTAACCCCAATTGCTTTAAAAAAAAGTGGTAAGTGGAACAAAAATCCAATGAGGAGAAGAATGCCTTGAAAAGTAGAATGGGCCAAATGGAAAAAGAGATACAAAAATTCACTGGAGAAAATAACTCTTTAAAAAGTAGAATTGGTCAAATGGGAAAGATGGTACAAAAGTCCAATGAAGAAAGTAACTCTTTGAAATTAGAATTGGGCAAGTTAAAGACTTTGTGAGACATTTAGAAACAATAAAACAAAATAAAAATAATGAAAAAAAAAGAAAATGTAAAACAACACACCGTAAAAACAACTGACCTGAAAAGTAGAACCAAGAGAGATCATTTAAAAATTATTGGATTTCTTGAAATCCATGACTGAAAAAAGAGTGCAGATGTTATATTTCAAGAAATTATCAAGATAAACTTCTTTGATATTCTAGAAGCAGAGGGCAAAATAGAAATTGAAAGAATCTACCAATTACCTCCTGAAAGAAACTCCTAAAGAAAACTCCCTGGAATATTATAGCTAAGTTCCAGAGAGCTCAGATCAAGGAGTGTATATAGCAAGCTGCCAGAAAGAAACAATTCAAATATCATGAAGCCACAGAAAGAACAGCATAATTTAGCAGTTTCTACATTAAAGGACCTAAAGGCTTAGAATATGGTATTCTTGAAGGAAAAGGAGCTGGAATTACAACCAATAATCCTCTACCCAACTAAACTGGTTATACATCTTCAGGGGATAAAATGGAAATTAAATGAGATAGAGGACTGAAGCATTCATGATGAAAAGACCAGAGCTGAATAGATATTTTGACTTTCAAATTACATTATTCAAGAAAAACAAAAAAAATGTAAAAAGAGAAATCATAAACTTTTCAATAAGGTTAAAATGTTTATATCCCTACATGGGAAGATGATGCTTGTAACTCCTAAATAATTGCTCATTACTAGGGAAACTAAAAGGAGTACACATAAACAGAAGGCACAAGTATGAGTTTTATATGATGAGATGGTTATATAAAAAAACTAAAATAAATAAAGCATGAGAAAGAAGAATGCACTGGGATAAGGTGAAAGAGAACAGTAAAACTGGATGAATTATCGCACATAAAAGAGACATGAAAGGACTTTTACACTGGAGAGGAAGATAGGGGAGGTTGGGAAAGTGAATGAACCTTACTCTCATCAGAATTGCTTCAAAGAGGGAACATCATACACATTCAGTTGGATATAAAAATCTATTTTACCCTATAGGAAAGTAGAAGGGGAAGGGTATAAAAAGAGGAAGTGGGGTTGATAGAAGGTAGGGAAGATTGGGATAGGCAAAAGACTGAAGCAAAACACTTTTGAGGATGGCATGGGGAAAGGAGAGAGAGAGTAGAATAAAGAGGGAAAATAGGATGGAGGAAAATATAGACTAATTCTAAGTGTGAAAACAAGTTTACAGCAAGTTTCTCTGATAAAGACCTAATTTCTCAAATATATAGAGAACTGAGTCAAAATTTATGGAAATAAAAGCCATTTCTTAATTGATAAATGGTCAAAAGTTTTGAACAGGCAGTTTTTTTTAAGCAATTGCGGTTAAGTAACTTGCTCAAAGTTACACAGCCAGTTATTTCTGGATGTGGTGCTAATTATCAGAGCGTGGATTCGATCCCAGGTCATCCTGACTCTGGGGCCGGTGCTCTTACTCACTGTGCTACCTGGCCACCCCTAAACAGGCAGTTTTCAGGCAAATTAAAACTATCTATAATTTTATGAAAACATGCTCTAAATCACTACTGATTGAAGGAATGGAAATTAAAACAAGTCTGAGCTACCACCCATACCTATCAAATCGGCTTATATGACAGAAAAAGGAAAATGACAAATGTTGGAGTGCATGTTGAAAAATTGAGACACTAAAACACTATTGGTGAAGTTGTATGCTGATTCAGTAATCCCCTAGAATAATCTGGAATTATGCCCAAAGGCCTATAAAACAATGTGTGTCCTTTGACCAAGCAATGCCACTACTAAGTCTTTATTCCAAAGAGACAAAAAAAAAAAGGAAAATGACCTCTATGTACAAAAATATTACTAGCACCTCTTTTAATGTTGGCAAGGAAATAGAAATTGAAGAAATGTACATCAATTTGGGAATGGCTGAACAGGTTGTTGTGTTTGATTGTGAGGGAACACTACTGTGCTATAAGAAATGATCAGCAGGATGCTCTCAGAAAAAAATCTGGAAAAACTAACATGAATTTATGCCAAGTGAAATAATCAGAACCAGATGACCATTATACACAGTAACATCAATATTACATGATGATCAAATGTGAATGATTTAGCTTTTCTCAGCAATATAATGATTCAAGGCAATTTCAAAAGACTTATGATGAAAAATGCTATCCCTTTCCAGCAAAAGAACTGTTGGAGTTTGAATGAAAATTAAAGCAAACTTTCTTTATTTTTCTTCATTGTTTTTAGTCTTTTTGTTTCACCAATGACTAATGTGAAAATGTGTTTTGCATGATTACATATGCATAACTATATCAAATTGCTTACCTTCTCAATGAGGGGGAGAAAAGAGGAAGGGAGAGAATTAGGAAATCAATTTTTTTAAATGTTAAAAATTATTTTCACATGTAATTGATGTTATATATATATATATATATATATATATATATATATATATATATATAGGGCGTGGGGGGGGGGCAAGGCAGGGCAATTAGGGTTAAGTGATACAGCCAAGGTCACACTGATAGTAAGAGCTAATTGTCTGAGGCCGAATTTGACCTCAGGTCCTCCTGACTCCAGGGCTACTGTTCTATTCACTGTGCCACACAGCTGCTGCCTTTTTTTTCCACAAAATTTTATTTTAGACTCAAATGACAGAAAACAAATAGAGAATAGAAAAAATAAAAACATATCAAAAACTTAAATATTGGAACTTGAATACAAAGTTAGAAAGAAATAAAAACATGTGTGCATAGCAGAACATAAGAGAGGATTCAAAATATGTAACAACAAATTTTCATTTCAAACAAGCCTATATGATAAATGATACTTCTTGTGTTGAAAATTGTCTCTTTTCTTTACTTTGCTATGAGTTTTCTTTTGTTCTCTGCTGTGCACCTTTTTACTTTGTTCTTTTTATCCCTCCCCCAAGCCCCCCAGAAGACCACAGTAAAGTTTAGATATGTTTCTCTATAGCTTTTGATGTATATATACTCCCCCCCCAAAGAAGGCTACAATAAAGTTTAGATATGTTTTTCCATAGCTTTAGATATATACATACCCACATACATACATACAAATATATATACACATATATATTCCCAAACTTATTATAAGCATGATCTTTGTTTTTATGTATATGCATATTTCTTGTTTCTTATCCCTACTGCCTCCTCTACTTTATTGTTACCCACTACCTTGCCCTCCTATGACTTGCCTTTCCCCTGCGAAGGATCCTATCCTACCATTCCCATAAATCTGAACACCCTTTTATACCCCTATTTACCTATTCTCTCACCTTCTCCTCTAAAGATCCCTCCCTTGTCCTCTACTCCCTCCCTATGCCCCTAGCATTTTATTTCTTCTGAATTTAGAAGACTTCTGTACTCTTTCAAATACTTATATATTGTTCCCTCTTACACGCATTCCTGATGAAAGTTACCAGAACTAATGGCCCTCCTCCCCCATCTAACTCCTATGTATCAATTCTTCCTCTTACACCTCATTTGTATAAAATACTTACTCCTTTTTGCTGTTCCTAAATGGTTTTACTCTTTAAATTCATATCATGCCCAGGTTTTTCCCAATCTTTCTTATGAACTACCCAAATTATTAATAAGAATCTTTGACACAATTTTATATTTTACCTATATAAAAAGTAAACAGTCTGTCCCTGTAGATCCCTTATAGTCAGTCTTTCTTATGTACCTTATATTTATATTGATTCTTGTATGTCAGATCACCTGTTAAGTTCACATTCTTTTTCTAAGAAAGCCTTCCCCCTTTTAATAAAGGGGGGAAAGTAGAAATAGAAAAAGTTCATTGATCACCACTTAAAAGATATCCTGTGAGGAAAACTCATAGAAGCATTATAGTCAAATTAGAAATCTCCAGCTCAAGGAAAAACTATTAAAAACATCAAGATAAAAACAATTTAAATATGAGGGTACCACAATTAGAATCACATAAGACTTAGCATTAGAAACATTAAAAGACTGCAGGTCTTGGAACACAACATATTGTAGAGCAAAAGAACTAGGACTGTGGCCAAAAATATCATACCCTGCAAAGTTAACTATTATCTTCAACAAAAAAATGGACATTTGAAAAACTTAGGAAGTCTGATGTATGTAATGGTACATTCCAAATCTAAAGGACTCGGGATATAAAATGATGTCAAACTCTAGATACAGAATTGATGGACTCAGAGTGAAAATTTAATCATATTTTCCATCCATTTTTCTTGCTTCTTTTTTGGGGAGGGACATGGCTAATGTGGAAATATGTTTCTTTTTGAGATCTTTTTCAGGAGGTGATTGGTAGATTCTTTCAACCTCTATTTTGCCCTATGGTTCTAAAACATCAGGGAAATTTTCCTTGAGAATTTCTTGAAGGATGATTTCTAGGTTCTTTTTTTGATCATGGCTTTCAGGTAGTCCAATAATTTTAAAATTATCTCTCCTGGATCTGTTTTCCAGGTCAGTGGTTTTTCCTGTGAGATATTTCACATTGCCTTCCATTATTTTTTTCATTTGTTTGGATCTGTTTAATAATATTTTGATTTTTTGTAAAGTCACTAGCTGCCATTTGCTCCAATCTAATTCTGAAGGAATTATTCTCTTCAGTGAGTTTTTGATATTCTTTTTCCATCTGGCAAATTCAGTTTTTTAAGACATTCTTCTCCTCATTGGCTTTTTAAACCTCTTTTGCCATTTGAGTTAGTCCATTTTTTTTAGTTTTTATTTTTTTGCTTTTTGGAGGGAAATTGGGGTTAAGTGACTTGCCCAAGGTCACAGGGCTAGTAAATGTTAAGTGCCTCAGGCTGGATTTGAACTCAGTTCCTCCTGACTCCATGGTCAGTGCTCTATTTACCATGCCACCTAGCTGCCCCCTGAGTTAGTCTATTTTTTAATGTGTTATTTTTTTCTGTCAGGTTGTTGACTCACTTTTCATGATTTTCTTGCATCATTCTCATTTATATTCCCAATTTTTCCTCTACTCTTATTTTGCTTTCAAAATCCTTTTTAAGCTCCTCTGTTGCCTGTAACCAATTCATATTTTTCTTGTAAGCTTTTGGTGCAGGACTTCTGACTTCATTGTCTTCCTTCCATTCCATGCTTTGATCCTTTTTGACCCCCAAACAAAAATCCAAAGTTGGATTGCTGTGCTTGCTTTGCTTCCTTTGCTTATTCCTGTTGCCAATCAATTACTTGACTTTTGAGCTTTTTGCCACAGTAGAACTTTTTCTTCTTCCAGAGAGGAGAGCTTTGTCCCATATTGCTGGGAATTTCACAGCTGCCAGAGCTATTAGTTGCATGCCCTCTCTGAAACCTCCACATGTTCTGGCTCACTGGTCACATACCCCAGGACCTCCAACCTAGACAGCAATACAGATCCAAGCAGGTTAAAGCAAGAGCAATTGCCCCTCAGACTGGTTGCTTGGTCACCCTAAAATCTGCAGGCCAGGTGCTCTGAACCATCCATGTGGTGGTGGCCGCTGTGCCTCAGCAGCTTCTCCCTCTGGGGGCAGAGGCCAGACTGCACTCCTGGACTTCCTGTTCCCAAAATCTACGCTGAACTTTCACTTTGTCTTTGGAATTTATGAGTTGAAAATTCTGGAAATCACCAAATCTGCTGTGATCTAGTCTCTCAATGTCCTTCTAGCCATGGCTGGTCAGGGCGCCCTGAGGCTAAAAGCAGCAGCTCACATGAGGCTGTGCTCTGTTCTCAGTTCACTGCAATGAACCCTTCCTATCTGCCCGGCTGGCTGTCTTCAGTTGGAGATTCATTTCTCTCTGTCACTTTGTGGGTTATGTAGACCTAAAGTTTGTTTAGAGTCATTTTTATAGGTATTTGAGGTGGTTATGGGGGGAGCACAGGGAGTTTTCCTGCTTCTATGCCTTTGTCTTGGCTCCGCATCCCTAATGGTCTCATTTCTTATATAAATTCTAGCATAGGAAGATTTCTCAACTGTAGTAAAGAGCTCATTGTATTAATATTTAATAATATTTTTGCTGTCCTCATACGTTCATGAGTAATTATCACTTCATTAAGATGATTATAATAGTAGTTTACATTTACATTTCAAGATTATAATGAATCTCTATCTACAATGTCACATTTGATGTATAAAGTAGTGGTTTTTGAAAACAGAGCTCCATGCTATTATGGCTGACTGATCTTTGTTAATATGATTTATTTCCATTTCCAAACAAGTATAGAAATTTTAGATTGTGAAAATTATAGTTCAAATTATGTACGTGCCATCTTTAATTTTTTTTGCTCACATATCTGTGTCTAAGGAGAGGTAAACTTTGAGTGCTTCATTGAAATTTCAAATGTGAAAAAAGGTGGGCTTTTCCCCCTAAAATCATTAGATGCTACCTCTCCAAGAATCATCATTACACTCAGGTAAGGGGCTCTGAAATCACTAGAAGTAAGGTAGGTTGTTTTTGTTTGCCACTAAGTATCTTGTTTAGTCTACTAAATACTGAATAAATTTAAGGTCAGGGGGAGCATATTTTCCATTTTGGATGACCTCATAATGTGATTACAGAATCACAGAGATCTTATGAACTTAAAGAATCTATATAGTATCGTAATAATCTTACAAAGTGAATAATTAATAGATTGAATTAATATGAGGCTGTGACATTGAAAAGTACTCACACACATACACAAGTGCTGTGAGGTAAGGGATGCTACAGATTAAGTAAATAAATTCAGGTTAAACATTGTGTTCAAGATTCCACAATGGAAACCACAAGATTAGAATTTGCAACAAAATTAAAATCTTCTGGTTCCAAAACCTGTGCTCTATTCATGAAACCATGTAAACATTCTTCTGTTCCTAGGAGAATTACAGGGGAACATTCTAAGGTTAAGGTCAGGAAGAACTCATCAAAACTGAACTTTCCATTTATCTTACTTTTCTCTGCACTATTCTAGAAAAGCAACAAAACAGAACTGATTTCGTCTTACTGAAGTAGTGTGTGGATTAAGTGCACACAATTTCATAAGCTTTCAAGCAGTATAAAACCTCATTTTTTATTTACAGCTGACTAAACAATTTGAGCTCCACAAATGAAATGTAAAGCAAATTATTACTGCTTACAAACCAACTCATAAAATTGTGTCCTTCCAGAACAGATGTTTCAAGATCATCTAAAGGGAATTTGAAAGACTTAAAAATACTGTTGTTGCATGTAAGAGTTAAAAGAGATTAGATACCACCTAGTCTAATGCCTTTATTTTGAAGATGCAGGAATAAAGCATGAGAGAGAGACTCCCAAATGGGTTGAGGTAACACATGTAGCTGATAAAAGGTGGCACTTAAACTTAGATATCCTCATTTCCAGGCCAGTGTTCATTCCATTATGCCAAGCTATACTTTTCCAGAAGTATACTGGAGCCTGACTATCCTAATACTGCATGAAATAAAATCTCTGCATACTCAATCAGTTAAGCCACAATAATTAAGGACCTTCTGTTTATCAGAAACTTCACCAAGCAATGGGGATGCAAAACTTGATTGAAAATGGTCTTTGACCTCAGCAAGCTGTAATGGTAAGGGAGTATGAAAATATTCCCTGTCCCTTAATAGGCCTATGGAATTTCAAGATCTTCCTTACCCTTTAATGGGCCTCACTTGGAGTCCAAAAACAGAAGCCTTCTTAGGGGAAGTTTGGTTTTCCAGAAAGTCCAGCTTTGGTTACTTTGTAATTGGGCAGTGGGTCCCAAAGGTTGTGATGTTCTCTGACCCTGGAGGAGGCTATGTATACCTCTGAGGTGAGGTTTTGCTTTGGGGCTCAGTGATGGAAAGAGTTGCGTGATTTGTCCAGATGAGACTTTGGGCAGCCACTGAGTCCCCAGGCTTTGAAAACCCAGATGCTGGTGCTTCTCTCTCTCTAACTATGTATGTATGTAATGGTCAGACAGCTAGAAACTCTTTCTATTGGTCTGTTGGATTGTGTTATTTTCTCTGTCTATATTTTTTGTCTGCTTGTAATTTATTTGTATTTTCTGAAGTTCAGGGTATTGACTTTTCCCCCTGAACTAAGTGAATTATATCTATATATCTATATACACACATACATATGTATATACATATATATGCATATATATGTATAGACAAATACACACACATATATATTTTTATATATTCATATATATATATATATATGTTTCATTAAAGTAAGATTGTTAACCCTCTTTTGAGTTGCTTTCCTTTAGAAAAGCAGATCAAAGAACCTTTTCTAGCAGCCATCCTTGGCATGCTAGGGCTTGCTGTTACACAAGCTTACATTCTAATCAGGAAGACAACATGTACATATATAAGTACATATAACAGTAAATAGTAAATGAATACAAGACACTTTGGGAGCTAATATCAGAGTACCTGGACATTATTACAACACACACCTACAACTTCCATAATGTTAGTCATAACTTGTATTCATGTAGCACTTTAATATTTCCAAGTGTGTTTTTCTTTACAATAATACTATGAATTCTAGAATCAGCTTATTATTATCCCAGTTTTGTAGAGGAAGAAACTAAGTTTCTGAAGGGTTAAATGAATTACTTAGAACATACAATTAACAAATGCTCAAATTAGTTTTCAAACCCATATTGCCAGACTCCAAATCCAGTACTCTACCCATTATACCATATTACATTTCTATTATGATAAAATCACAGAACAACATTTGGAAGGGAACTAACTCACTATTTAGCCTAACATATGCATGAAAGGAATCCATCACACTTGATAAATGGTCATCCATCCCTTTACAACCTGGCTCCAAACTACCTTTCCAGATTTTTGTATTACTCTCCTTTGTATAACATTTATCCTGCCCTTCTTTCTAATCCTTGCACACACTTCTCTTCTCTGTGCCTCTGTACAAGCTGACCCCCATTCCAGTAATATGTTTCCCATCTCTGATTTTTAGAATCCCTATTTTCCTACAAACTCAGTTTACATTCCACCTCCTACTCTTGCCTTGCCTCCTAAATTGCCTTGTATTTATTTTGTGTATGTCTATATGTGCTATCAGGTATATACATAGAATGTATGTTCCTTGAGGAAGGGATTTTTACTTCTTGGTGTTTGCATCCCCAGCAACTAACAAAGCGCCTGAGATTGAATATGTGCTTAATAAATGCTTGTTAACTGAGTGATCAATAAATACAGTATCTCCTTGAAGTCCTCCAGTAATAGAGCTTCAGTGATTATGAAACAGCAAATCCTGCTTTGGACAGATCTAATTATGAGAAAGTTTTTCCTGACATCAAGCCAAAATTTGCCTCTTTGAAATTTCCATATATTTCTCTTACTTTCTGTTTTCTGATGACAAACAGGGCAAGTTCAATTATCTTTCCACCTGATAGTTCTTCAAATATCTGAAGAAAGATATCATGTCTTCTTGGAGTCTTTTTTTTTATTTTTACTTTTTTCCTAAATGAGCCACACAATCTCTATTTCCTTCAATGATCCTCATATGACAGGGTCTCAAGACCATTCACCATTCTGGTTACTCTCCTCTGAACGTTCTCTAAGTTGTCAAGGTCCTTCTTAAACAATGGTGCCCAAAACTGATCTTGAGAGAAGAGTCAAGATCAATTCAATAAGCAAGTATTGAATGCCTGCCATGTACTAAATTATTCAGCATACAAACACAAGAAAATATTATAATCGCTATCTTTGAGGAAGTTCTATTTGTAAGATCATTTTTGGTAATTAACTGATTAAGGTTTTTGAGGGAAGAGATCTTTCCAATTAGGAAATGAAGACACCTGAGAAAAGGAAAAATTGTTAAGGAGTATCTAGTTCATAAACCTTCATGCTTTCATGAGGGACCTTGAATAATGCAGGATTTCTAACAGCATCAGTGTCGAGAACTGATGAGCAGGCATCTTATTCTAATGAAAAAAGTGAAAGTTTGATCTTCCTGCTTCCTGAGAAATTGGAGCCAATGGACTGGCTTTGTACAGATTGCAGCTTCAGAACATGACAAGGAACTTTCAAATTAACTTCTCATGTCAGAGTCATTTCTCAAAATTGAGAAAGCATTGTCAAGCTTGTCACCCTCTCTGGATGAAGGAATAGAAAAGGAAATTCTGAAATTTCTGGCAACCTTTCAGCTTAACCACCATGAAAGTTATCCTTTTTGTTTTATCAGCAGAGTTTTCCAATACACATATTATGAAGATTTTAGCATATAATTTCTGGTGACAGTGTAAATAACCTTGGCCTTAGACAACCAGCAGCCCCAAATGACAAACTGTTTCTCTAAGTGAAGGACAGGCTGTTATTGGTAAATTTATGTAACTTTATGGCATAATTACAACAAAAATATTATTCATTAAAAGCCATCCATCCAATCACTTGAGTCTTCACTATAAATACATGAAGACCATAAGAGTATAATTTCCCCATCTGCATTTAGATAAGCCAAATTTAATTCTTGGGAGTCAGATCAAGGGCTCGAGATAACAACTTACCTGGGTTCTATGTCTTTCTAATACTTTTGTGGAAGGACATGGGAAATTCTTGCTCATGCTTTAAGAAGCCTTACTTTAAGGACTTTTTAATGGATTTTCTTTACTATACATATTTTTAAAAATTTAAAAACTCAAAAGAATCTGACCTTCATGATAGTTCATCTTGTCCCTACTCCTCTTCTATCAACAATGAAACATATATGCTCAGGACATCTCTCTGCTTGAGAACACGAAGTATTTCCTTTACAGGCTTTTTCTGCATATGGGTGTTTGAATAAGCAAACATATACATATGAATATATCAATATAGCCATAAATTCATATAGGTATATTCAGATTTTTAAACACACACGTGTGTGTATATGTGTGTGTATATACATATACATACATGTATAAGTGCTCCATAATGCTTGGTGCATTGCTAAGATATGAAAAGCTTAGCACGACACTGAGGCTTTTGAAACATCCTTTATATGTCAGGTATCTAGGTAGCACATTGTATATAGTTCAGGACCTGGATTTAAAAAGACGTGAGATCAAATCTGACCTCAGACACTTACTAGCAATAAGACCCTGGGCAAGTCACTTAAGCAGTCTTCCTCAGTTTCTTCGTCTGCAAAATTAAGTTAAATAATGGCATCCATGGCCCAGAAGACTTTGATGATAAAATGAAATAATATGTATAAATTGTTCTATAAGCTTTAAGGCATTATATAAATGTTAGCCATCATATTGCATGAATGAATGCTTATGTATATCTGTACATAAATATATAAGAAATATGCACATGTGTACATGTTTATGTGTCTATATGCATATACATATATACACATATGTATGTGTATGCATGTAATGTGTGTGTATGTATGCATTTCCTCAAACTGAATCCCTTGAAGATAATGAACATAAACCTGGCAGAGAATTATTTTTCAGGGAGAACTGATTTCTCATAAATCTTAATAATCACCTACACGATCGAGTCACAACAAGAGGACTGTAAGATTATCTATACTTTTCTGAGTTTCTAATATACAATGCCTGAAGAAAAATGGTTGGAGAGCAACACCACTACAAACTCAGGGGAACAAAGGAAAAAGGAGGGGAAGGAGAATAGAAAGAGGATGAAGGAGGAGAAAAGTGGCTCAGCTGGAGGAAAAAAAAAAGAGGAAAAGAAAAACTCAAAAAACGTGCTAAAGTTGGACAGAGTTAGAAAGGCATCAAGATGAATTCAACAAACTTTTATTAAGCACTCACCATGTGCTGGCTTAGGCACTAAACATATAAATAAATTTTAAAAATCCTATTGTCAAGGAAATTCCATTTATAAGAACCAAATATGAGGAAGAGAGCCAAGCAGCCAAGAGAAACACATCACTCTGCTCCAGTTTGTTTTTTTTTTTAAATATCCCCTTTGATTCTTCCTACTGGGTTCTTCCTTCCAGGTAGAGATTATGATCTGTTTAGAAAGATAGAATGATTAATGTCCTCTAGACTTGTGAAATTGCATAAGAGGATGCAGCAGAACCAGAAAGAGAAGGATACAGGCTCTCTTCATCACTTCATCTGAGAGATTACATCGCAAATGTGCTAGCAGATCTCTTCACCAATGTAATTACATTTCTCTAGAGGGTACATTTCTTAGTGGCTGATCATTTTCCTTTAAGTTTCTGTGTGTATGTGTTTTAATGCTTTTTAGATTCTCTGTGAGAAAATTGGGTTTTGTTTACAAAGAGAAGAATGTAGAATAAGGTGATTTTCCTCTAGCTTTTATTATAAAACCAGAGAATCTAAGTGTTGGAAAGGACGCTAGAAACAGTCTACTTTAAGTCATACTTGAATCTATACCTCACTAATATTGCTGACAAATGGTCATCCATATTCTTATGGAAGAATTCCAGTGAGGGGAAACCCACTACCTGTCAAAGAAGTAAAGTCTACTTTTGGAAAACTCTAATCAAGTGCAATGTTTTTTTTTTCCTTATAAAAACCTAAATCTTTTTTTTTTTTTTTTTGCTTTTTTGAGGGGAGAGGGTTGTGTCATATCCTTCACCATTGCTGCTCCAGGGAATTAGAGGCTCAATCAAGACACAAACAAACAAAGTCTCAGTATCCCAGTCATGCTTCAGTCACATGGGCTCCTGGCTCCTGAGCTCCTGGCTCCTGGCTTCCAGGCTCTGGGCTACTGTCCAGAAGGAGCTCCACCACCACAAGTTTTCAGGACTCAGTTCTCCATTCTTCTGTAGCTGTTCTGCCACCAGATCTTGGTCTCAAGGAAATTCTGACTGTGCATCTCTGCAGCTTTTCCTTATATATACACAGCCTTTTTCAGCCAACCCCTTCCTGTTACATCAGTAACAGGAGAAAGGAGTTCATACCTTCTGTTTCCCCAACAGAGGCTTGGTAAGTTGTTAAGTGTTAGTTACCTGCCACTTTTGCCAACACAAAAGGGATCTTCAAATTCAAAATTACCATACCATTACAACCTGCTAGAATTGAACTCTAGAAATCAATGGCAGGATGAATTAAGAAATATTGAAACAAAATCAAAAGAATTAAATTTAAGGGAGAAAATAGAAGAAATGTATAGTCTATATCCTAGCTCTTTTAGAATCAGAGAACAAAGTCAAAGTTGAAAGAAACCACTGGTCAGATTCTGAAAGAAATTGAAAAATGAAAACTCAAGAGACTCACATAGTCAAAATCCTATGCTTCCAGGTCAAAGGTGGAAAAAATATTATAAGTATCCAAAAAGGAAGAGTTGAAGTACCAAGAAGCCACAGCCAAGATCACACAAAACTTGGTAGTTAACACCCTAAAGGAGATAAGAATTTAGTGAATTATATTCCAAAAAAAGGAAAAGATGAAAGTTTGTAATCAAGAATAACTATGCATTAAAATTAAAGAATCTTACAAGGGGGAAAGGGAAACTAGACATTTAGTGAAATGTTGGGATTCCAAAAAGTACTGAGGAAAAAATAAGAACAAAGTAGGCACTTTGAAATGAAAATTCAAGAATTAAGAAAAACAATAAAAGTTAAATGCATCCAATCATTTGATAATAAATTATTTAAATGTTAATAAGAGAAAAGAATTTAATCTAATTTCATAATACTGATTTCTTCAAAATTCATAGAGTGAATTTAAAAAGACAAGGAGAAAATCTAGTTGTTGTTTTGTTCTGGTTTTTGATGGTTTTGGAAGAAGGTAATAAAAGGCAAAAGGAATAAAGTAAAATACAAACATGTGTCCGAGGTAAGGGAAATGGGAATCCAATTACATTCATTTTCATTTTAATTAGACAAAGAAATGATGAACATATATATTTACACACATGCATACACACATCACATTAAATTCAACAAGGACAAGGGAAGAGATGGGAAGGTTAGGATGGAGTTTGAGAGTTAGGGCAAGATATATGAAGGAATAATCATAATTTTAAAAAACTCTAAAGATGGATGTGAAGGGAAGATTAAGAGGAATTTTTTAAAGCAATATCTTGTAATCAGGATTTAGGTCAGAACAAAGGAAATGAAGCATAAGATAAGAAGTAAGTCATTTCAATTTTAGGTCATAACTGTTATGCCAACCCATTTTTTTTAGAGAGGAAGAATGGGAAAAAAGATAGGACTATAAAAGAAGAAAGGACAGAAGGGAATAAACAACTAACAATCATAACTGTAACTGTAAGTTGACTGAACTTACCTATAAAATGGAAGATAATATCAGAACTTATTAAAGAAAAGAATCCAAATATATGTTCTTTGCAAAAAAAGACTCTTTAAAAGCAATGAGTAACACAGAGTTAAAATGAAAGGCTGGAGTAGAATTTATAATGTTCAGATAAATTTTTAAAAGTAGCCATAGTAATCATGATTTTATACAAGGTCATGATAAAACAGATATAAAAAGAGGCAAGAAGATAAACTGTATTATACTCAAAGATATAAAGGGCAATAATATATTTGTAGAAATGTATATATACATACACACAAAGCAAATGAAATATGATCTAAACATTTAGAACAATCAAACTGAGAGAAGAAATAGATAGTAAAACTATAATAGTCAGGACCTCAATGTATACCTTTAAGACTGACAAAGAAAACATAAAATAATGTAAATATCTTAACAAAACATTAGAAAATATGATGTGATGGATTTCTGTTGATTACTGAATGAGTACATTAAAAAAGTTTACCTATTTTGCAGTCATTCAAGCATCTTTTTAAAAAAAATTACATTTTATTGTGTCATAGAAACCTCAGAAGGGCAGAAAAGAATAAACACTAAACACTTCATTGACTACAGTGCAACGAGATATATATTCATTCTATAGCTTTCAAAGAAATAATGAAAATTATTTATAAAATAAATAATTTAATCCTACAAATAGTGTCCAAAGCATAAATCATAGAAACAGTAGAAAATTTTATTGAAAAAATGATGAACAACATATAAAATCTTTTGAGATACAGCTATGTCAGAGAGAAAAGACATCAATGAATTGATCATTAAACTAAAAACCAAATAAAAACAAACACATTTTTTTAAATCTTAAAACCTCAACTAAACAAAAATGTAAATTCTGAAAATCAAAGTTTTTTTTTTATCATTTCAATGAACTAAAATAGAAAGGATAAAACAAAACCATGTCAAATTGATAAAGGAAAGTTTACTTTAAAGTAACATAAAACAACACAATAGGTAAAGAGCAAGAAACTCTGTTTAAAAATAAATTATTACAGAAAAGAAAAATAATTTGTAAGTGAGATTAAATTAAAGTATTGGAAACAAATTTGTTTAATTATATGCAAAAACATGATCTAGAAGAAATGAATAAATACTTATAAGATATGAAATATAGAAAAGACCAGAAAAAACAGACTATGATAGAGAGAGGAAGAGACTGACACAGACAGAGAGAGAGAGAGAGAGAGAGAGAGAGAGAGAGAGAGAGAGTTTGAAAAATTAATAAATAACTTAGATGAGGTAGATAGGTTGAGATATAATTCAAAAATAAGTCCAATATTATATAACATGTTCAAAAATAGCGAAAAATACTTCCAAACTCTATGCTATCATATGTAAACCATTGTGAGATAAAAGAAGAAAAAAATCTATCAAAAATTTCAGTTAATGAAAATTATTGAATAAATATTAGCAAACAACCTACAACATATTAAGATAACTATATACTATGTTTAAACTGAAATTACAACTAAAATAAAATATTCATTCAATTTTAGTGAAAACAATGAAAAAATAATTGACCATATATAGCAAGCAAGCACCCCAGCGTAGCCAGGGTGGCTGCCAACACAGGTTCTTAGATCTGCTTTGCTAAAGGAAAGCAACTCAAAATGGGTTAACAAGCTCACTTTAATCAATCTAACATATATCATTTACCTAGTTCAGGGGAAAAATATCAGCACCCAAAACTTCAGAGTATACAGACAGAAGTTACAAGACAGAGAAACAGATCAAGCAGACAGGCTTCCAAACTGTCTGACCATTACATACGTCCATATCTAATCAGAGTTACCAGAGAGGGAAGCATCAACATCTGGGTTTTCAAAGCTGGGGGGCTCTCAATGGCTGCCCAGAGTCTCATCTGGTCAAATCACACAACACTTCTTAAAGTGAGCCCCAAAACAAATTCTCACATCAGAGATTATATAGCCTTCTCCTGGGTAAGAGAATGTAACAACCCTCTTGACCCACTGCCCAATCACAAAACACCAAGGAGTGGGCGTTCCTGAAAAACAAGCCTCCCACCACAGGCTCCAGGTGCACTTAACCTAGGAGCAGGGAAGATCTTAAACGTTTACATTCCTATAACACCATATTAATAACAGCATCTAATAAAAAGCATATTATTGCACTAACGAATGATAAAAATATTTAGAAAACCTAATAACTAGCTTTTTAAAAATATTGAAAAGTATTTGAATAAATGAACTTTCACTTATATGGGAAATAGCATCTATCCAAAATGCAAACAAATATTTTATGTAATGGAGAAAGAAGAGATGACAATTGTCATCGTTTTCTTAATTGTGTTATTGAAAATGGTAACTATATGCTAAAACAGATATTCTAGAAATAATCCTCAGCAAAGAGGAAACAAAACTGTTGCTTTTAGTGGAAGAGATTATCCTTGGATAAACAAAAGGAATCAACTAAAATTGACTGAAACTTTTAAAACCTTTATTAAATCTTCATAATGTAAAATATGATTTCATGATTTATTAGTATTTCTCTAGACTGCTATCAAATCCAAGCATCAAGATGTAGAAAAAGAGGGGCAGTTAGGTGGCACAGTGAATAGAGCACTGGTGCTGGAGTCAGAAGGACCTGAGTTCAAATCCAACCTCAGATACTTGACAAACTTACTGGTTGTGTGACCTTGGGCAAGAGAAAGGGGCCTGCAGTCAGGAAGGGCTGAATTCAAATACAATATCAGTCATTTATTAATTGTGTGATCTTGGACAATTCACTTAATATGTTTACCTCAATGTCCTCAGCTTTAAAATGAGGATAACAACAGCATCTACCTTCCAGGATTCTTGTAAGGATTCAATTATACAATATTAATAAAGTGCTTAGCCCTGTGCCTAATACATAATAGGTGTTATGTAAATTCTTGTTCTTCCCTGATGACATTTTTTTCAAAATTAGAAAAAAATAGAATTAATCTAAATGAACAAAAAGATAAATAAATGGACAAAGATAATTTAAATGAACAAAAATAAAATTTATCTAAATGGACAATAGATAAAGTACCTTGCCAGAAATAATGTATAAGATGGCAAACTAAAGCACAAAATAATAATTATGAAAATGATTTGGTACACTTAAGAAGTAAAGATATCAAACAGTAGAGCAGATAATTTATACAATATATGGAAAATAAAGTTGTAAACAAAAAGATCCTGGATAACAGTGCAAGACTTGCAATTCACAATTTATTTACAACCCGGATAGCAGTTTTAATGGATCACCATAAGGCTCTATCCACTGGTTCCCAAAGTGGAAGATACTGTCACCTGTGGTGTGATAGAACAGTCCAGGGGGTAGTAGTACACTTGGGTGCAAATGGGGGCATTGAATAAAAGTAAGGGGATGGTGGAAACACAAGGAAAGAAGATAAGGAAATTAAAAAAACGCATTCATACATGTTCCATCTGTTTGCAACAGAATTAAAGTCACAGTGATTACATTAGTTTCCAAATAAATATACAAAATGCATGTTATAACCCACAAATTTACAATAAATTATCAAATTCTAGATGCATCATTTAAAAAATATTTTTTGAAATAATGCAAATTTAAAAAAAAAACAATCATGTTAAAGGGTTAAAGAAAGTAGACTTCAAGGGCGTCTGAGTAATTTTTTTTAAAGGGCTTGGTAGGCCAAATAAGCTTGAGAACCTCTGCTCTATCCTAATCCCTTATCCATCCAACATTTTTATCAATTATTCTGTCCCTCCTTCATTCCTTCTCTCCCTACTCTCTCTCCTCTTCTTCTACCCACATAGGAAATCATACCCTTACCCATGGGTACTCTGCCCAGAGAAATATAAATTTTGATCACTGAAACTTCACGAGATATTTTGGGGTTCGCAGGGTAGATTTTTTTTAAGGACCATTCCTTAAACCCAAATCACTCTGACTCTGATAGATCAAGAGTAGGTCTCAGTCCAAGTCTCACTTGGTCATTGTTTGGGTTCTGATGGTTCAGAGTAAGTATAAATATCAATTGTTTCTGTTCTGGACAGAAATCCTGATGGCCTTCCCCTCCAAGACTGATTTTTTTTTTGAGTAGGTAAAAGAGGAAATTCTTTGCCTCCTTGCTTACTTAGTCTTAATCACTGAATGGGCATTTCATCTGAAAACTGAGACCTGGGAAATACCTGGACTTAAAAAGGCCAAGGTCTCCCACTGCATCTGGCACCATCTCTAGTCATCCTGATCTTCTATCTTGCCACTGAATGCAGATGGTTCCAGAGGAGAGAGTAAGGCTGGTGACTTTGCATAGCCCTGCCTCACTTAAATCCAGTTCACTTGCAAGTCATGACATCACCTTACTGATGTCATTGGTCCCCTTCAAGAAAGAGAACAAACAATAGCAACAATGAAGACTCTGGGTGATATGATTTGATGATCTGCAATCTGAAGATATAATTGGGATCTTAAAAGATCCTGAGAGGTGAGAATTATTGACAAAATCCAATATAATGTGATTTATTGAGGCTGAAGTCCTATAGTTGATTTTTAAACAATCAGGTGCACAAATATAGGATGTGAAAAATGTGACTAGACACAAGTTAATGTAAAAAAGTTCTGTGGAAAACAAATTGCTGGACTTCATAGATGGTATGATATTTAATAGAGGTTCAAGCGCATATTGTAAGTGAAATGACAATTCTACTGTATTCTGATTTGGACAAAACACATTTGAATTAAAACATTCAGTTCTGAGTATAATATTTTGTTTTGTTTTGTTTCGTTTTAAAGCCATTGACATAAAGGAAGAGAATGGCCAAGATGCTGAGAGGATTAAAGATAAAATTATAAAAGGATCCATTGAAGAAATTAAGAATATGTTGGCTAGAGAAGAGAAGATCTAGTGGGAACAAGATATCTGTTTTCACATTCATGAATGACTGGCATGGGTAACAGGGATTAGACTTGTTTACTTAGCCTCTGAGGATAAAACAAGGATCAGTAGGTTTAAGTTACAAGTGGAGAAATTTTAGCTTAATAGAAAGAAAATGCTCCTAATAATCTAAACTCCCCATTGTGGAATAAGCTGCCTCAGGGGCAATATATCGCCCATTTCAAGATTTCTTCAAGTTGAAGCTAAATGAACAAGTATCAGGCTGTTTCTAACAGGTATTTGGTAGATCGGATGGCCACCTGAAGTCACGTCTCATACTTGTTGTCATAGACATTGTCTATGGTTCTATTAAGACTCTACTCTGTGCAATACATTGTGGTAGGCATTGGGGATTAAAAAAAGATTAAAAAATTAAAGCAAAGTCCTTATCCTCAAGGAGTTTATAACATAGTAGTCCCACTTATAATTTTAACATAATAATAAGAACTAGAAGAGAGTTCTAGGAAGATGGCAGAATAAGTCAGAAAAGTTTGAACTATCCAGATTTCCTCCACAAAAAAATACAGGACATCACCTCAGAGCAGCAGAAACAAACATGGGGTGAAGCAGTTGTCCTCCTAAGACAATATGAGAAGACACCAGGAAAGACCCAAGGCAGGGAGGAGTAAGAGGTTCAGTCTGAGTAAAGTGCAAAAATCCCCATGCAGATTCTGAAGAAGCAACAAACAATAAACCCTGGGGGGTACCTGGATTGGGAGACAGCCTCAGCCTTAGAAACTTTCATCTCACAAACAGTGTGGGGATCTGATGGCTGAGTAGGAGAAGATTGAAGGATCTTTGACTGTCAAGGGATACCAAGCATAGCTGGCATCAAATGACAAGACTTAACCCAGGCTGTTGATGTGGGGAGAAAGAGCTAGCACAAACCTGGTAAATGCAGTAGTAAGGGGTAGTGTGACCCTGTTGGATGTGGGCACTTTCAGGACAGCAGTGTTCCTAGTTTCAGTTCTAGGGTAGAGAGGAGAGTTGTATTTTGCAGCCACTAAAGGTGTCACAGGGAACAAGATCATTTGTGGGACAGTGTGGCTGGGGGCCATAGCCATGGCTTAAGAGCGGAGAGGAGAGACCAAGGTTAGGCCCAGAGACAGACCTCAGAAAATAACAGTAAGCAGAATCTGAGCTTTGAGGCATCATTCCCCATTCTTAGAGACTAAAAGTTGATTACACTAACAGCTGCTAAAAACAAATAAAATAAATAAATAAATAAATAAAGATTAGTAAAGTAAAGAGAAAGAAGCCATCCATGGTTAATTACTATGGGGATAGAGAAGATCTGGGTATATATTCAGAGGAAGATAAGAGAGCTAAAAAAAAGTCATTCCTTTTTCAATGAGAAATGTCAAATGATCTCAAGCACAAAAAGAGTTCTTGGAAGAATTTTAAAAAGACTTTAAAATAAAATATGAGAGGTCAAGGAAAATTTAGGACAAGAATACGAGCAATTCAAGAAAATTATGAAAATAAAGTCAACTGACTTGAAATAAACAAAAACTCAGAGAATAAAATAATTCCTTAAAAATTGGAATTGGGCAAAGGGAAGCTAATGATATTCTAAGATACCAAGAAATCATAAATCAAAATCAAAGAATGAAAAAATAGAAGAGAAAATGAAACATCTCATCAGTAATACAACTGATCTGGAGAACAGATCAAGGAGAATGAAATATAGGAATAGTTGGACTACATGAAAATTATGACAAAAAAAGAATCTTGATACAATATTATGAGAAATTATTGAGGAAAAATGCCCTGAAGTTCTAGAACAAGAAGGCAAAGCAGAAATAGAACATTTCTACCAATCACCACCTGAAAGAGATCCCAGGAAGAAAAGGAATATCATAGTCAGTGTTCAAAGCTCACAGGTTAAAGAGAAAATATTGGAAGTAGCAGAAAAACAAAGCAATTTAAATATCATGTAGCTACAAGGATTACATAAGACCTAACAGCTGTTATGGAAGGACCATAGGTCTTGGAATGACTTGGAACACTATATTTAACAGAGAAAAAGAGTTCAAGTTACAACCAAGGGTAACTTACCCAGGAAAGTTAAGTATAATCTTGAATGAAAAAAAAAATAGACATTTAACTAACTGAAAGACTTTCAGGTTTTTGTGACAAAAAAAATCCAGAACTTACAGGAAAATGTATCCTATAACACTTAGCATAAATATAATAATAAAATAAATATAAATATAAGACCAATTATAGGGGACTCAAAAAAGTAAATTGTTTACTTCTTACATGTGAAAATATTATCAGTACTCTTATGACTGTTGTTATTTGGGTAAATTGAAAGAAAGGCTTGGGCTGAGCTGAATATGATTGAGTGACTCTAAAAGAGTAAAATATGTAGGGAGAGATAAGAAGGAGTAATTATCTAATACAAATGAGGCATAAGAGGACAAAAATATATAGAAGAAGATAGTAAGGGGAGGGTGAGTAGTGCTAGAACCTTATTCTCATTGGGTTAAAGAGGAAACATCACATATATCTAGAAAGGTATAAGTCTTTTAAATTCAGAAAAAAATAAAAGGTCAAGGGGATAGGGTGAGGGGAAATGATGAGGGAAGGAGTCTTAGAGGGATGTATAGGTCATGAAATAAGAGTGCAAGGTAGCAGGTAGAAATAAATCAAAAGTGTAAAGAGGGATAGGGTAAATAGGATGAGAAGGATAGTGATGAAAAATAGGAAGGAGGAAAATACATAAGTAATTATAGCTTAGAATGTGAATGGGGCAAATTTACCTATAAAATGGAAATGGATAGCAGATTAAATTTTTTTAATTCAACAATATGTTTGAGGAAATACAATAGAATACACACAAAGATAAAATAAAGGGTAACAGTAGCATTTATTATGTAAAAAAAAGCAAGAGTAGTAATCGTGACATTAAAGTTAAAGTTTAAATAGATTTAATCAAAAGAGAAAAGCAGAAAAGCTACACCATGATAAGCAATATTATTCAGTATTGTTTTAGACCATTTAAAATAACTAAGCAGTATAAAATACGTTAGATTATAGCTGCCAAAACAGACAGGAACTATATGAACATAAACATAAAATATTTTTTATATAAATAAATACAGATATAAATAACTGAAGTATATATATATATATATGTATGTATATATATATGTGTGTGTGTGTGTGTATACATATACAGTTTGTGGGTAGGTAAAGCCAATATAAGTTTTATATGACAATTCCATCTAATGAATCTATTTATTCAATGATATCCAACTAAATTACTTAAAAAATTACCAAGTTAGATAAAATAATAACAAAGTTCATTTGGAAAGAATATTTCAGGGACTTCAAAGAACCAGGTACAAAAGCTGTAAAGGGAGCAGATTCAGCAGTATCACATGTTAAACTATATTATAAGGTGAGAATATTGCTGAAATGTAAAGTAGATAATTTTGATTTTTTTTATTACATTTTTCTTATATAAACAAAATATTTGTGGCCAAGAATAGAAAGAATGCAAAAAAATATCAAAAAAGCAAAAACTTTCAATAAACAATCTCTCAGATAGGATATGATTGGGTTTGGATTATTGCTGTGGTATAGGAAATGATAAGCTAGTTAATTCAGAAAAAAAAATATGGAAAGACTCAGCCTTATGAAGGAAGATGCTATCCACCTTCAGAAAAAAACAGATGGCAGGTAGAAATAAGCATAGTATGGTCTTACATATGTGTGTACATGTTTAATTGTAGCATTCTTTAGGGTGCTGGAGTGAGGGAGAGGATAAAAATAAAGTAAAAAATGCACAGCAGAGAACAAAAGAAAAACAACAAGGAACCAAAGAAAAATTGGGCAGCTTTGAAAATAACCTGTAGTATTTATTATATAATTTTCTTGAAATTGAAATTTATTGTTTTATATCAAATCCTTTATGTTCTGCTTGTGTACATGCAGTGTTTTTTTCTTTTCTCATTTTTGTTTCAAATAAATTATAGATACATTGTGTATATGTGCGTGTGTATGCATATATATGTACATATATATGTGTACACATATATATGAACTATATTGATGCAACATTAAAATAATTTGTTAGAGAACATTACCTAACATTTAACTTCTCAATGTGACTGAAAAAACAAGAGTAGAACATGCAAACATTTGTGGAAATTATATAATGGGATTTATTTGAAACCTTACTACAGTGACATTGTCTCTTTAATCATAGTGCTCACAATAGTAGGAAGAAATTCTGTTCATGGCAGGAATTCTTTATGTTAATGCAATAAGCAATTTGGCAACATTCCTTGAGTGTCTGTCATGTGTGCAGTTTTGTAATAAGCACTAGGGACCATATTTAAAAAGTGAAAACAAGCTTATTATTTGGCTGATGGCTGCTGTCTTCATTAGGGTCTGTTAGCACATCAGAATCATGATGTGAATTTGGAATGGTGATTACTATACTGGTTTACTTTTGTTTCCTAGACATTAATGGCCAATTAGATGATTATGTGGCAAAAATGTCAACACAAGCATGATCTACTAATTTCAAAATCTTTGGACATTAATTAACTCAGTAACATATCATAGTACTTTACACTTTACAAATCATTTTCAAAATATCTCACTTAATTTCCATAAAAGCCCTGTGAAGTAAATAGAAAAAATTGCACAGATAAAGAAACCTTGTCCAAGGTCATAGGCCAGAAGGGTAGCAAAGTAAAGACTAGAAAATTAGGTCTTATATTCACATGCATAAAGAATTTATGCATGAGAAGAGGAATCTATATATTTAGAAGACAATATTAATATGCTTGTGGAGTTTATAAACTGGAAGATCCTGGTTGTTTTAGTATAGCACCCTAAAATTACTCCCCAATCTTTCACTCACAAGTTGAGTGCCCAAAGAAGTGCAACTACTCTTAAAGGTTCAAGATATATTACACAGGTACCCACTTACTTTTTTACTTTCTTTTTTTTTTTAAAGCAATTGGGGTTAAGTAACTTGTTCAAGGTTACACGGCCAGGTGTTTCTGGGTGGGTGCTAAATGTCTGAGCCCGGATTCCATACCAGGTCATGCTGACTCTGGGGCCATTGTTCTTACTCACTGTGCTACCTGGTTGCCCCACAGGTACTCACTTTCAAACAATGTAGCGCATAAATTCCAATCAATGAGTTTTCCATTAGTAGTTCTCCAGGAGACACAATTATCTCTTAATACATAGTTTTACCAAGATAACATACCAAGAACAGTATATACAAAACTGTACCATTTGAAATTGAGTCATACTTTCTCTCTAATGAGAAGGATGGCGATGTGCACAGATTATAATATTGAAAATCTATACAAGGAGCATATATAGCTAAAACTGCTTCTTTGTTACCTTCCTTTATGACCCAGAGTCCTTTCTTTCTTTGTGGAGTCTTCACAAAACCAAACTCTTCTTTTGGTTGCATCATTTCTAGTAGACAGATAACCCAACTGGCTTATCAGAACCTTTTCATCTCAGCTGTTCACCTCTCAGTTGCCAGGGATAGCTGTCTCTTGAGTCTATGGCCTACACTCTTCTTTATTGCCAAAAGTAATGTTATTAGAAGTTGCCCTCAGTCTCTTATTAACTATCTCTTTGTATCATTAACTGTCTAGAGTGTGTTTCTGTTTGTTTTTTTTTTTCAAACTTTTTCAATTTAAGTATCTAACTAAAAAGCTAACTATTCAAAATATGCATAGAAGTTCTCCTTTTTTAGAAAGTAACTCCATCAATTGATGCCATTATTGATTCAGGAAAAGGATTTAAAGATATTTTCTTCTTTCCCAAAGTAAATGGTCTCCTCCACAGTCAGCCTCTGGTCTGCACTCACCTGAAATGCCACATTCTCAAACTTTGGTTGTATTTATGATTTAGCTAGTCAAGAACTTGCCAATTTTTAACCCAGCCTTCTCTATGATTGTAAAATATGAATGGTTTAAAAAGTCTAGATATATGTGACATGCCAACAAAAACAGAAACCAAAAACATAGTCTTAGCTATATGAATTGATAGGCCACACATGAAAGAAGACATTGAGTAACTGAAGTATGTTGAGAGTAGAGCAAACAAATTGGTGATATAAATGGTAAAGCTAAGTTATAAGAAAAGTTAGTATTTGGCCTGCAGAAGAAAAATCTTACTGTTGACATGATCTACATCTTTTTGAAAATATTTGAAGGTCGACCTTGTAGGAGAGAAATTAGATTTGTTCTACTTGGCCCTAGAAGGCACAAATAGCAGCAATAGGTAGAAGTTAAGAGAGTCAGAGTTAAAAACTAGCTATAAGAAAAACATTTCCTCATAGTAAGAATTATAATAGAGTGAAGTATCTCAAGAAGTAATAATTTCCCACTGGTGAAAATCTTTAAAGCAGTTATTGGATGACTACTGCCACAATTGGACTAGAGTTAAGGCTGGGAAATCTGTGGCCTAGAGGCCACATATGACTCTCTTAGGTCCTCAAGTGTGGCCCTTTGACTGAATCCAAATTTCACAGAAAAAATTCCTTTAATAAAAGAATTTGTACACCAAAATTGAAACTCAGGCAAAAGGTTGCACCCTAGGACCTAGAAGGCCACATGTGACCATGATGCTGCAGGTTCCCCACTCCTAGTATACCCATGACATAGATTTTATTCTGGGATGGGTTTCTTCCCGGGATATGGGACAGGATGTAGGAGTATGTGGTTCAGTGGTACTGGAATACTGTCACAAAGTCTAAGTAAACTACAACATTGTTCTTGCTTTTGCTGCCCTGATTTAGATTTTTGTGCTCATCACCTTCACAATGAAAAAGAAATGAGAGGGGAGGGGGTGCTAATTTCTACTTAATTTTTCAAATGTAAAATCATTCCTTCTTTTCTCTTAGGACATCTCAAGCAATTTATTAATGTAAAAATTATGCATTTCCTTTGTATTTTTGAAGGCTGCCAAAGTCAGTGCTACAATGTGTTTTTCACATGACACCTGGAGGATGCTCCCTGGAGGTCTTTGACAGAAATCAGTGAGTTCAGAATGCTGTTTGAGCCAAGGCATGAAAGGTACAAGTCACTATGGAACCTGAGGAGGCTGCCAAGAACAAACAAATTTAAGGGGTATAGGAAGTGATTGGAAAGGAATACTAACCTATTTAGCTTTTATTTAAAGGGACCTCTTAGAGTAAGACATATTAAGAGGTCATGAAATATACAGAAGGTTTTGAGGGTAAAGCCTTACTTTCTAGGTATACTTTTTATTTTTCTGTTGGTTCTTATGTTATTCTCTAAGCTATCTTGATTTTTCAGCTAATATAGAACCAGCCTTTTATACTGTATTTTTTCAACTTTGTTTTTCAAACTGTAGACTATATAAACTTCCAAATGGGTCAAGTGATTTTCTTTAGTTTTAGAGATAGGAAGATCTGGGTTCAAAGTCCTTCTCTGACATTTTTCTAGCTATGTTTCCGTGGACAATTCACAAAACTTTTTGATGCTAAATTTCTTCTATAAAATGAGAATATTTATATTTGAGTATATATTTGTTATAGATCTCAAAAGGTATCAGATATTCAAAATGATTTTCAAAGTTTACTACACTATGTAAATTGTAGATTGTTTTGTTGGTGTCATGGTTGTTGCTACCATTGTTGTCTTTAATTTTTTAAAAAAATTGAAAAGGAGGAATGTATAAGTACCATGTGAATGAAGCAACTATGCCAGTAGTAAATAAAAATGACTGGGAGGAGAAACCTTCCATAATTACTCAAGTAGATTACCAGTAGGGGCAGCTGGAAGGTTTAGGTACTAGAGTCAAGGATCACAAAATCATTCTGTAACACAGATGGCACAAACTCCTAACTCACCTGAAAGCCTCCCAGACAAGTTCTAGGTCCATTGTACTATGGGGGACTTTATCCATCCAAAAACATAACTCATGAGCCCCCACTAACGCATTTAATTTTTATAGTCAGCCAGAGGATCTAATGTTCAGTCATTTCAATCATGTCTGACTCTTCTTGACTCCATTTGAGGTTTTCTTGGCAAAGATTGAAGTGATTTGCCATTTCCTGCTTCAGATCATTTTACAGATGAGGAACTGAGGCAAACAAGAATTAAGTGACTTACCCAGGGTCACACAACTAGTTAGTGTCTGAGGCCAGATTTTAATTCAGGAAGATGAGTCTTCCTGACTCCAGGTCCAGCCTTCTATCCACTGTGCCACCTAGCTACCCCTGACCCCTTTAATTCATAGCAAAGTAACTTATTAAGATGGCATCAATATGTTTTTCATGATTTCATATATATGAATGATATAAAATTGCTTTCCTTCTCAATGAGGTGGAGGAATGGGAGGAAGGGAGATAATTTGGAACTCAAAATTATATGCATGTTATTGGGAAGTATTTAATGAAATAAATTTTTTAAAAAGAAATATTATTGTCACTAGTATTTTAATCTTCTAACAATGTCATTCATAAGAATAATGGTGAAAGTTGTAAATAACCAGTTGCCATAGAAAAATTCTTATTATCTTCCTCTTTAACTATACTACCAGGTACTGTGTGGCCACTCTACGCCTATGCCAAAATTTATTTTATAATTGTATGCTATAAGAAAAAGTACTATTTAGAAATAAGTAGTTGATCACCTACTTATTGTGCTTCGTGGGCCATGGAAATAGTCCCCTTTCCAAAAAATATCTTCTTGTCTTATCTGCCACAATGTCTGAAATTCCACCATTAAAGATTTATTCCTTTGAATTGAGGCATCTTATCTCTTATAACTTACTTTCTAGTTTGCTTTTTGTTTCTATTATTTCTCGTTTTTTAATCTCCAATTTATGTCTTTTTAAAATCTTTGTTGATTAGCAAATTCCCTGGAAATCTGCATGCCATTCCTTTGAAAACTTAAGGAGCCATAAAATTGCAATCTAAAAAGGGTTATATGGGAGGAGTTAGAGGTTCTGAGTTCAAATCCTATATTGTAAACTTAGTATGTGAGTGTACTTTCTAGGATTCAGTTTCTTCATCTGTAAAGTCTGGAGTTTGGAGTAAATGGCCTCTGAAATTTCTTCTGGCTCTTGATTTACAGTCTCTTGAAATTTATCTTCTTCTCATTGGGATAATTCCTCTAAGTCTCTGTAAGTTTACTCTAATTCTAGGATAACCAATTAACATTAAAATGCCAGTTCCCCAGTAATCACTTTACCCTTAATTATCCGATTAGGAAATTGTTCTTTAAAAGTAAAATTTAGAACCATGAAGAAATGGTATGTAGGATAGATATGAACATGGGCTCTTCAATACTGGT
The DNA here is from genome assembly GCF_028583685.1 of Petaurus breviceps papuanus. NCBI lineage: Eukaryota > Metazoa > Chordata > Mammalia > Diprotodontia > Petauridae > Petaurus > Petaurus breviceps. The sequence continues at coordinate 11,609,983 of NW_027185779.1, read as the reverse complement.
ACTAAGCAATTAAACATGCTAGAGCTTCCCTTTTTCACAGGGAAATCAGACAAAGGAACAGCACAACTAGTCAATCAGAAGGACTTCTGATGCTCAAGGATGCTTGCTATATCAACAATCTTTTGCAGTTAAACCCAGCTGGAAGCTCATACCAGCTTTGAAACAGACCCTGAGCCATTTTGTAGTCTATGGACCTTCAAGAGAAATTCGTATCTTCAAAGACTTTGCCATCTACAGGTTATGAGACTGTAGATACAATCTGTTTATGAGTTGCTGCTGTTGGTGTTGTTTTTTATGAGACAACCTTATCTCTAGAGATTCTTTTAACTTTGGTTGTATGGCTCTTGGAATAGCCTTTTATTAGAGACATCTCCTTATCAAACTTTAAACTATGGACTCTTTATCACCAAGAATGCCTTCTCATTTGTGTATCAAAGGGCCTCAACACTGACACCTGAAATTCCTCCTTTCCCTGGTTTCCTGGGATTTTCTTCCTAGTGTCTATTCAAATTTTCATCTTTCCTCCTTTCTCTTTTCCAAAATTACATATCTCATTCTTTCTGACTGGGCTTTGAATATGTCAGAACATATTTTATTCCAATTTGCAAGCCTTTCCTTATAAGGCAATAGAAAACATTTATAATCTGTGAAAACTGTGATGATACTCTAGTTCATTCCAGGTTCCCCTTTTTGGGGATTGGGGTTTCTTAAGTTTAATAGTTCACAGGTTTTTTTTTTTTTTCCTTTAACAATACATTTTGATTGGTAGGAGGAGAGATAGATAAGAATACTTCCTTGGAGGTCTAGTGGTGAAACATAAAGGGTAAAGAAAAAGGGGAGTTTTCAAAAAAGGACCAAGACAAGTACACTGCATAAAGGGGAGAACATCAGTAATAAATTTATCCTAATTTATACTATTGCCCAGGAATTCCAAAGATGGTCACTAATGAGTTAACACATTTGTAATATATCATATCAAGAGAAGCCTAGGGCCTCCAAGTTCCTTATCAAGAGCTCCAGGGCATTTGATGTTGACAATGTTTCCCAACATGCAGAAGTTGTTCCATCTCAGTTAGTTTCAAGTCCCCAAACAGTCAAGACAATCAGTCATTCAGGAACAGCTATCTGCTGATGAATGAGTCCTGGAAGTGCACATATAAGAAAACTTGCAAGGCAAGATTATGGATTGTTTTGCTGAATCAGCAAAGAGTTTACAGGGTTTTATCCAACTTTAAAAGGATTAGAACCATACATTAATCTGTAGCAGATGAGCTGTAATCAGCAATGAAAATCTTTATTGGCAGGACACAATTTAAAGGCTGCCACAAAGGCTTTCTTCTGGCGACACATGGTCAAATGGTGCACTTATTGATGAGGAATTAGAAAGCTGTCATTAAAGTCAGTGTTTCTTTTGCCAAAGACTTGATGCACTCTTAGAATTAAGATATTAAGGATCTTGTCATATTTGATATTGAATATGAATTAGTCATATTTAATGTTGAATTTGGTGTTGGATATATAATACAGAACATCACATATGCATATTTCCCAAGGACTTTCAAATATATGCTCTGTTGATTATAATGATACCAGAAATCTAAGTCCAGAAGGGACATCAAAGAATATCTAATCCAACCCTTTCATTTTGCACATAAGGAAACTGTGTGACAAGGAGTTGAAGTGATTTCTCTAGGGTCATTCAGATAGAACAGAATAGAGCTGAGCATCAAATTCAAGTTCAACGACACCAGATTCAGAATTCTTACACGCCACTGCTGCTTTCCTGTTGAATTTTGTCTAAAATAAGCCAATATAGATCTTACTTCTGTGTTATACAGAATTAAAAGGGAAATTCCAAGATAAAGCATATTGTCCTTTTTGAAGTTTTGTAATGGGCAAAATATTACACTTACAAAATTACACAAAATACTCCATTTTACTCAACAGGCATTCTTTGAGCACCTACTATCACAGAGCCTTTTGTTCCATGTGCTGTAGTAGGAAGTACCAGGTATCAAAGAAAAGAGAATTCCCAGCTTCAAGCTTTAAAGAATGTATAACCAGGTTTGGAAAGTAATTTACATTCTTAAAATAACATATAATATTTACAAAAATAAAGTAATTTACATTCTTAAAAGAACATGATGAAGTAACACTGTAATAGGAGATTCAGGTAAAATTTGGTTACACTGAATGACAGAGTTAAAATGCGTTCCATGGAAGAAAGTGATTTCTGTTTTCATGTAAGGGGATTGAAGAAGAATAAATATTTATAGAGCTCTCACTACATGCCAAGAACTATGCTAAGCAGATCTTCAAAACAACCTGTGAGGTACCACAGAAAATGCCTTATTATATTGTTCAGAAAAATTATTATTATACTACTTTAAGTTTATATGACTAGAGATTGTTTGAACCCAAAATGTTACCCTGACCTGAATAAATTTTCAGGAATGTCAGAAGTGGTTAAAGGGAATTTTGGGTTCCCCCAGCCTAGAGCCACCCTAAATATTTATGCTTTATGTCCATTCACACAGATCTTCTTTTAGGTTTACCTAATCTTGTGTTTTGACTTCACCTAAATTTTATTGAACATTTATATTTACTGATATCAATCTATCTTGCTTGTCCTCTTGGCAAAACTGCTTAACTGTGTATGTGTGGGTCTGTGTGGGTACTCTTGTCTAAACCCTATGTAATATAAAACTTCTAGAGTTTGGACAGGAGGGAACCACAACCCCTTTCTGACTTATTTTCCTCCACCAAACAACCTAATACATTTATTTTTTTAAAACTATTTCAATTTGGGGGCATCTTTCTCATGATTAACAGTATAGTTGAGAAACCTGAGATTAAGTGGCTTGCCCAGGCTCATACAGCTAGTGATTATCTAAGGGAAGACTTGAACTCAGGTCTTCTTGACTCAGTGCCTATTGCTCTATATACTGTTCCACCTAGTGTACTAAGTAGAGGGATGGATATATCTACTCGTTTGTCTAGACTGGATTAACTTAATTCTATACAAAAAATGCCTTTCCTGGTCTTTGTCCATATAGCAATTTGTCTATAGCAAAATAGTTGGTTTATGAATCTAGAGCAAGTGAGGGGGAGTTTCTTTGAAGTCTCATCTAATATGCCAATACAAATTATCTTGTATTTATCTTATCTGTATAATAAGGTACCCTCAGTGTAGGAGTGATTAGCCTGAGGTCTTTGAACACTTAAAAAAATATATTTGACAACCATAATAGAATTAATTTCCACATAATCCTAATTATTTTATTTTATGCATTTAAAATCATAAAAGGTCCTTAGGATTTAACAGACTGTCAAAGGGGCCCATAAGACAAGAAGACACAAATATACACAATGGTTAAGAATCCAATATTCTAGTGCAAAGTAAATCCCTTGAGGGAACATATTGTTTATTTGTTTTCCATTTTAACAGTATCTATAGTGCTCAAGAATATTTTTTAATTTGATTCAAATTAGAGTTGATGTAATCATATTTTTCCTTATGTGTTTATTTTTTAAACTGTAAGTAATTTTTATTCAACAGCAATACCTCCTCTTTCCTTAAAATCATAATCCCTAAACATAACAACAATAATAACAAAGCTCAAAAAATATGCAGGAATAAAGAAATAAGAATTGGAATAGCCTTCCCTTTCTTCTATTGGGTACAAAAGATTTCTTTTCACTTGCCAATCTTTTAAAGGGTTCAATCTAATTCAAGAACTAAGCAGTTAATGAATACAAACCATTGTAGACTAGAAAGAAAGGAACCAAACACATAGTCAAAATCAACTTGGAAGGAGCATTCTTTAGTCAAATAGAGATCATGATAACTTTAATACTTGGTTCACAATACTGTTATAGAGTTTGATTGAGATCATGTATATAAAGCTCTCTGTAAAACCTGAAGCTTATATAACCTTCAAAACATCATGGAATTTAGATTTAAAGGGGATTTTAAGTAGGTGTGGGCTGGCAAATGTTTAACAATTGACTGGAGGGGGCCAGGATAGGTGTAGAGAGAAAATATAAGCAGGATATATTTTAAGTTTTATCTACATTATCAACATTTTCCCATCATTTTCTAAGTCTAGACAATCAACAAAATAGTAATTCAAGTTCTGATTTATAAAGTTTGTGTATTTCTCAGGTACAAATGTTCACACTGAAAATTAAATAATCAGTTCTCCTGTTAAAGCTGGCTCTGGCAAACCCTTGATCATCTAGACTGGCCTTTTCCTTTTATAGATGAGAAAATTGAGGTTCTTAGAAGTGAAATGACTTGCTTAAAGTCACACAGGCAGTTCATAGCAGAGCCAGGATTTGAATTCAGATCCCTTGCCTACAAAGGCAGCACCCTTTTCATTATATAATTTCAGCTGCTGTTCCTATTCCTGGTGTTGCTTTTGCTCTTATTTTAACCACAAGGATGTGGGTCCTTGGCCTTAAGCTGTTCAACAACTCCATCACTGACTTTGATGAGCCTATGGGATGTATATATATATATATATATATATATATATATATATATATATATATATATATATATATATAATTTTCATTTGCATAAAGCTAGGAGAGAGAGCTAAGTAGGATCCAGAAATATCTCAGCAAGCTGTAACAATGGGCAGAATGTAAAAAGATGAGTCTTTATGGAGTAAAAGTAAATTTTACACTTAGATTAAAAGAAATTAGCTTCCCTAAAACAGTTGCATAGTCTGTTTATCTTGAAGCATATTCTCAAAACAAAAACAAAATAAAGCAAAAATAACAAAAGGAGTAATGTACTCACTAATTAGGTCAGTTAATGTGGCAAAAGGAAAGTGGAATTAGCAAAACATTTTGCTATTGTAGTTTATATTTCTGAGAATGACCCTCAAATTAATAGCTATTATTTTGCAAGGTACTTTACATACATTATATACATCATCCTATTTAATCCTCCCCACATCCTTCTGAGGCAAGCCTTCTTAATATCATTATCCTGTTTTAATAGAAGAGGAAATGAAGGTTTATGGAGCTTAAATAAGCTGCCCATGGTCACTTGGAAGTAAGTGAAGGATGTGGGTTTCAAATCCAGTTTTAAGCAGACTATGAGTCTACTCTTCTTTCCATTAGACCACATTGACTCTCACAACACTTTGAGAAGAAAAATATTTTTTTTCCATTTTTTTGTCTCTGTAACTCTAGGCACTTAAATGTTGAATTCAAAGCCAAAAATAATTCCTGACACTCTTTATCAGTCACCTATTCACCTCCGGATCATTCTTCCTTTTTTCTAAAGGCATCTAGCACTTGCCTCACAGTTGTTTTCCCTACCATTCTTCATTCATTCTTGGAAATGGCAATGAATGAATGAATAAATCAATCCATCAATCACAATCAATAAGGATGTATTAAATTCTAAATAAATAAAAAAATCCCTTGCCTTCAAGAAGGAGTTATATAGGAGAAAGGATCTTTTGATTTCCTGGTTGAGACTCTGAATAGCCATATGTTCAGTGCCCCCCAACTGCTCAGATATCTGTATTCCCTCAATCCAGTGATGTATGGAAAGTATACAGCAATATTGCTATGTTCAGATGGCTGTGGACCTGTCTATTGGTCTTTGTGCTAATTTCTCTGCTTGTATTTTCTATACTCACTTCTTTCTCTGGAATTACAGTAGGGTTGTTTTGAGAAGTCTTTCCTTTAAAAGCAGAACAAAAAGCCTGTGTTAGCAGGCCATCCTGGGTATGCTAGTATTACTAGCATAGTAGTATTACTATGTATTACTTGTAGTAATACTAAGTATTACTTGCTACTACAGTAATCTTCAGCATTGAGGCTAAATGTGTCCCTCTAGGTCCTGAAGGGCAGTCCTTTGAATTTGCTCTATGGAGTTTGGATTCCATCAAGGCACCACTCATGAAGACATAGAGGGCCATATGTGGCTTCAGGGATGCAGGTTACCCACCCCTGCACTAAACTATTTCTACTTCCTTGAACACAATATTCTGTCTTCCATCTTTGGAAGAGCTTTTGCACTGACTTCTTTACATGTCCACATGCTCAAACTATCCTGTCCTCACCTCTGCTTCTTAGTCTCAAAGGCTTCTTTCAAGACTCAGCTCAAATTCCACCTTATACAGGATGTCCTTCCTGTTCTTGGAAGCTGCTTTCTGCCTTCCCCTTGAGACTGACACTTTCTCTCTGTCTCTGCCTCTTTCTCTCTCTGTGTTTCTCTCTGTCTCTTTCCATATCTGTCTCTCAGTCTCTGTTTTTGTCCCTGTATCTCCTTCCATCTCTCTTTCTCTCTGCTTTTGTGTTTCTCTGTCTTTCCATCTCTCTTTCTGTCTCTTCATCTCTCTTTCTTTCTATCTCTTCAGTTTTGTTTCTATCTCCTTTTCTATTTATTGGTCTCTCTGTCCCTCACCAGTTACATACAAAAACATCAGTTTTTCTCCTGCTGGAATGAAATGTTCATTCTTCTTGAGTTTGTAATCCATTAAACTTCCTACATGTTTTTCTAGTTATCTCTATACTATATCATAGTGTATCCCTGAAATTGATCAACACTTGTACTTATTAGATTCTGCTTTATTCAATTTAGTCCATCATCTTAGCATAGCACAATCCTTTTTAGAATAAGAATGTCATCCAACCATTTAGTGAATCCTTAGCATCTTTGACTCTGACACAAACAGCAATCAAGTCTTAATCCAAATAATAAGTAAAAATTTTAAAAACAGATACCTGGGATACTCCACTAGAGGTATATCTCCAAATTAGAATCAATCCAATGATGATACTTTGAGTATAGTCATAAATGAAGCAAGATAAGCATGAATACAACAGCAAAAAAAAAAAAATCTAATCAGGTTGAGCCTGAGAAGGAATGTGAAAGCCAGAAGCTATGGTTGTTGTTTTAAGCTAGGTTGACAGTTAAGATGAAGCTCAAAGTATGTTTGCTTAGGTGTTCTTTGATATGTAGAATGACTTTTGAACTGGAAAAGATAGAACAAAAACAAATGAAGGAAGTTGATATCTTAGATAAATAGAGAGATAATAAGCTAGCTCTTAGCTACCCTTGATGGTTTCACCTCACTATACTAAATGGACTACATAATCAGCTAGTGAAAGAGATAGCAGATATGATTGCTGAACCAGTCAGTGATACTTTGAACGACTGTAGAACATGAGATAAGTAATAGGGGACTGAAAAAAGGCAAATGATAGGGCTATTTTTCCAGAAAAGGGGGTAGAATAAAGTCTGCAAATTGTAGGAAAGTGAATTTGACTTTGATTCCTTAAAAAAAAAATTCTGGAATACTTAATTAAGGGGATAGTCAGTGAACATATTACTAAGAACAGGTCATGTCAAACTAAATTCATTTTTCTTTTTGATAGAATCATTGGACCTTATATCCAGTGGATATTGTATATATAATTGACCTTGATGTTAGCAAAGAACTTGAATATTTTGTTGTTCTAATGTAAAAGATGGAAAATGTAGTCTAGATGTCATGACAGTTAAGTAGATTTTAATCTAGTTGAATGACCACACAATCATTAATGGTCCCATATCAGCTTAGAGGGTAATCTCCAGTGCCCTGCTGACCTATGCTTTCTGAGAGTTTTTAAAATGACTTAGATGGAATCATAGGTAATATGCCTATCATATATCCTGCAGATAAAGACTTGGGAGTGACAGCTAACCTATTGGATATTAGAGTGAGTATTTTTTTAAAAATCTCAATAGACAGAATAACAGGTCAAACTGAATAATATAAAAAGTAATGAGGATAAATGTAAAGTATTATAATTGGGTTCAAAATGTATTTTCACAAGTGCAAGATTATCTGTAATTCCTCTGACAAAAAGATCTGTGTACCTTAATATGCTGCAAGTTTTATATAAATAGTATGCTACGATAGACTAAAAAGCTAATGAGATCTTCAGCTGCATTAAGACAGGTGGCACAGGGATTAAAGCACTGGCCCCGGAGTCAGGAGGACCCAAGTTCAATTCTGGCCTCAGACACTTAACACACACACACACACACACACACACACACACACACACACACAAAACTAGCCATGTAACCTTGGGCAACTTACTTAACCCCAATTGCCTTCCAAAAAAAACAAAGACACAGGTATATCTTTCAGCAATAAGGAGGTGATATTCCTGTTGTATTATACTCATTAGATTGTATTGTGAATATTTTTTTTTCTGGTTCTAGGGACCACTTCTTCTGAAGTACATTAACAAACTGAAAATTTATAGAGGATGCTATCTGTGATACTGTAGGACCTTGACGTTATGAGTTATGAGGTTTATTTGAAGACAAGAATGAATGTTTTTGGTCTGGAAAAGAGACAATTGAAGGAAATTAACTAGTTGTCTTCAATTATTTGAAATTCCAGAATATTGAAAAGAGAATAGGCACATTCTGCTTGATTCTTCCCTATCTCCCCAGAAGAAAAAACTAGGTATAGACACTATAAAATGGATGACATTACAAAGAAGCTAACTTAGATATGATGTAAGGAATAAATTTTCTAGCAACATCCCAAAGTGGAATGGATGGGATTTTGACAGGAAATTTTTCACCGAAAAATCTCCAAACAAGAGTTAGATGGACACTTTCAGTTATGTCATATTGGTTATACTTCTTTTATGAATTACACTAGATTGTCCCTTTCAAATGTGAGATTCTGTGATCCTGGGGCTTTAGGATTGCTACTCAGGATGCATAGGATAATGACAATGGATGATGGCAATTGTTCTCCCAACCAAGGAGAATTTTATTTCTGTTGGGAAGGATAAAAACAAAAATGGGTCATAGAGAGTAGATATTCAATTTGAATGAGGCTTCATGCAGGCAATATTAAAAAGACCTTAATGTGTTAAAGTCTCCAGAACCAGAATAATGTAGGAGCTTGAATGAACTTGCAAATAAGATTGTTGAGCTACTATCAATGATCTTTGAAAGGTTTTGGACAATTTTAGAACATTTTCAAAACTAGAGAAAGGAAAACACCCTAATTTGCTAATATATATAGTAGGTTACAATAAATTGCCTGATTTGTATGGTGGGAAGATCTCACACAAAGAATTCCCTATGTTGATCAAATCATGCATCCAACCAACTCAGAAAAACTCTCAAATAGTAGAATCAAGTGTTCAGGTCCAAACAAATCATATTCCAGATTTCTTTTTTTTTTGCTTTTGTGACAATAAAATTCATCAAATAACTAGACTCGAAGAACTTATTGAACTTGTTAACCTAGAAATAAATCTCTTTTTTAAAATGAAGTGATTTGTGTGAAGATTTAGAAGTGACTTTTTTTTTTACTGGATTTAAGTGCTTTAATTCTACACAGCATAGACAGAAAGGGGGGAAAAGCATATTATGTGCACAAAGAACATAAGTAGAGAAAATTCTCAACAAATTTAAATAACACAAAACTGTAAGGCAGAATTACTAGATAGATAGTAAGTGGTACTATGGGCCTGGAGCAAGAAAAGCCTTAGTTCAAAAATGACCTCAGATAGTTTCTAGCTGGGTGAACCAGGGTAAGTCACTTAAATACTGTTTGCCTAAGTTTCCTTACCTGTGAAATGGAAGATAATAACATTATTGCCTTGTAGGGTTGGTAAGAAAATCAAATGCAATAATATTTATAAAGCACTTAGCACAGTGTCTAGCACAGTGCAGATAGACACTCTATAAATGCTTATTCCTTTCCTTTCCCCACTATATTGGATGATGGAATTAGTATGCCAAAAACCCTTGTCAGGTTAGAACAATGTTTTGAAACTAACAAGATAGAATTTAATAGTGATAAATATTAAATCCAGTCTTGTGTTAAAACAAAACAGACACACATATTGAAAGGACACTACATGACTTAGCAATTCAAGGGCAACAGACATAAGGATTTTAAATGACCACAAGTTCAAACTAAGCCAACAGGGTAAGGTGCCTGTCAAAAAAAAAAGCCAATGAAATCTTGAGTTGCCTTAATGGAAACACAATGTGCCTAATAAGGAAGGAAATAGCTTCACCATCCTCTGTACTACTCAGGCCCATGTTTCGAGTACTGTGTTCAGTTCTCATCATCACAGTTTAAAAATGACATTGACAAAACTGAACACAATGAGGAAAAGGTGGCCTGCATGTTGAGGGAATTTGAAACTGTTACACAAGCATTGCTGAAGGAAGGGGAATATTTATTTTGGCAAAAATAAACTACTGGTAGGCATGGCATTTGTCTGAAACTATTTGGAAGACTGACATCTAGAAGGAGAATTAGATTTGCTCTGTGCTACTCCAAAAGACAAATTATGACCAATAGGCAGGCATCATTTAGAGGCAGGTTTCAATTAGATTAAATAAGAAATTTGCAATGAAAGTTGTAATTGTGAAGCTCAAATAAAATAATGCGATGAAGCATGGCATGTTGGACTTGGAGTCAAGAAGAGCTGTGTTCAAATTTCACTTCTTATATTTACTAGCTCTGTTACTTAGTAGCTCAAGTGACTATAATCTCTCTGAATCTTAATTTCCTAATCTGTAAAAATGGGATGATATTCTCTCAGAGTTTTCATGAAAATCAAATGAGATAATATCTGTAAAGCACTTTGTACATGTTGGAGAGACTGAGGACACTGTAGTGACTTGGATAAGAAAATATATCAAAAGTGACTTTGAGTTGATGTCTCCTAACTTAAGTCAAACACATTTTCTACTCTACATAATTACCTCTATTATGGTAAATAGAGTGTTTTGGAACCATAATGGATTATAAAATGTGAATATTGTTATTATGGTTAGGGACTGAGTTCCTGTCATTGAAAATGTTCAAAAAAAGGATAAATGATCAACTACCACAGATAGTGGAGATTTTTTGCTTGAGGAAGTAGTAGGATTGAATGATTTCTATGGTCCTCTTTGAGGATTAGATATTATAATTCAAGCGAAGTGAATTCAAGCAGTTATACTAAATAGCAAGAGGTTAATTTGTATTTTGTATACCTTATATGCTTATGACTATTGAGAATGTCTTTTTAAAAATCAGTGAGCATGGTGTCTTTGTATCATTTGTATTAAGATTATATTTCATCTTTCACAATCCATTTTGGAACAGCAATGTGGAATGCATCTTATTAAGTAAAAGAACACTGCCATCAATGTAATTCCTGTTTGTGTCTTTAGTCCCAGCAGCCTGCTGTTTTACTTTTACAGAGGTATTTTCCTTCAAAACACCAAATGCCAGGCTATAGAAAAACAGTGGGATATTCCAGCAAAACCACATCCCTCTGGTCTCACAGCATTCATATGATAACCACAACAACACTAAACAAAGCCCAAGACATTGCCACTCTTCTTCAAGAATTGCTTCATCTTATTTCACTGTGTAAAGACTGCTTCTAGCATTTTAGTGCAGATAAAGCTAATAGCAAAACAGAGGATTCTGGGGACAGATGCTTATGTATAGGTTTTCATGAGTTAGAAAATAAACTGAAGGAAGAACATCTAAAAGTAACTATTTACTGGGAATCATGATTGACAATTTTTCTTAGTATTGAGAAGACAAAAGTGAGAAACAGTTCCATATACTTTGTCTTTCCAAGACATACAGGATTCTAAAAATGGTTATGAGAATTTTATATATGCATACATATATATAATAAATGTGCACACACAAATATGTGTGCATGTATGTATATGTGTGAATCCAAGAGAGAGAGAGAGCTATTATTAATGATCATTACAATTGGGCATGATTTCACTAACAGTAAGTGCTTTTTATATATAGATATATTCATACATAGATATGTATATAAATAAACACACATACGCATGCACAACATTTTCCTGGATATAAAAGCCTTGGAAGGCAAGGACTAAGTATATGCAGTTATAGTCTTTCAACACCAAGTATAGCAACATTCCCAATTACACACTAACAAATACTTTTTTTTTAAAATGATATCAGAAGCCAGCCAGATCCCAAAGAAGCTCTGAAACTTTGTGATATGTCTATTCTGCTGTGTTGAATAATTTCTTAAAAATATGTAAGGATTTTTTTGTTTGTTTTACTGCACATTAGACAACACCCCTAAAGTGATACAAGTTGAAAGTTTGAGCCAGTACTGAAATAAAAAAATTATTTATATCCTACATGCCTTTTTCTTTCAAAAATAAGACAAAGCAATAGCTATAGAACTATGTAGATGCTACTTCTGAGGTCATAGTAAACCCTTTCTATTTACATTGAGTTCCTTTTTGAAGATATCAGCATCATCAGGAAGTATTTACTGGATCCATCCAATGTCCAAAGCACCATGGAAGGTACAAAGAAGAATTGTGTGAGGACTGAGTCAAAAAGATCAAATTAAATAGGGACAAATGAAAGTGACAGAGATTCAAATTTTCCCATGAAAATATTTTGGAGATCAGTGAACTACAAGCTCAAATTGAGTCAATAGTGCAGCATGCAAGAGAGAAAAATGTTAATGTTATTCTACATTGCATTGGAAGAATCATGCTATCAATATCAAAGGAGGTTATAGTTCTGAAATACTCTGAGTTGAACCACAATTGAGACTATTGTATTCACCTCTAGCAACCATACTTTAGATGGAACACTATCAGTGGAGAACAATTAAGATAATATAGGATGAATTATAGAAAGGATATATTGAACACCAATAAGCTGAAGAAGGGACAGAGGAGACCAACCAGGATGATTAGAGCCTTAAAGTCATGAGGTATCAGTAACAGGAATTGAGAATGTTTACTTTTTTCTTCAAGTACTGTTACATCTTTCTAATGACAGAGGGCATAGCTTCATTCTACTGTGTTTCAGAGAAGAAAGTTGAGATGATATGCAGAATCAAATTTAGACTTGATGGTCATCACCTTTGTTTAGATTTTAGCTTCCATTAAACATTGGACTACAATGTTAAATTGCTCTGGATCTTCCTCACCTAATATGTTCTACTAATATCCTTTTCTAAGGAACTAAAGAGTTGGTCAGATGATTAGTGCATCACAATACACTTTGAGATCTAGAGGTCCTATATTCATAATTATTTTCATTATTTCCCTTGAGATTCTAGACATTTTCTTTGTATTAATGAATTTTGTTATTGCTTTGCCCAGTTCTAAAAAGTAACACCTTAGTCGTTTGACTGGAATAGTATTAATTCCATAGATAATTTAGATAATTATGTGATTTTTATTATATTGGTGAAATCCAACTCTGAACAATGCATATCTCTCTATTTAAGTCATCTTTTATTTTTGTAGAGTGTTAGATATTTGCTTTATGTAAGCTCTATTTTCTTAATAGATTAAAATTCTGCTATATTATGTATCTTTTGCAGATGTGTTATGTATGTATAAAAATTATGTCTTATCTCTTCCTTCTGGGTTTTGTTAGGGATGTCCAAAAAGCTGATGATTCTGTGAATTCATTTTGTAAGCTATTACTTAAGCTATTAATTTTCTTCATCTCTTATTCACCCTGCACTCCCCTCCCCAGAGAAATATAAAAAAAATTAATCACAATAAATATGTTTTGCACAATCAAATAAATTTCCACATAAGCCATTTTAAAATATGCATATCTCATTCTAGAATTTAAGATCATCACTTATCTGGCAGGAGGTGAATGGCATGGTTCATCTTCAGTCATTTGAATCCATGGTTAATCATTTCACAAATCAAAGTCCTAAAGTCTTTCAAAGTTCTTTTTCTCCATAATGATGCCATGGAACAAATTGTTCCCCTAGTTTTACTCATTTCACTCTGTCAGTTCATAGAAGTCTTCATATTTTCCTCTAAAATTGCTATTTCATTATTCTTATGGAAAAATAGTATTCCATTACATGCATATAATTTATTTAGCTTTTTTCCAATAGTAGTAGACCCCCTTATCTTTCAAATTGGGTCTACTATGAATTTCTATATGTGTGTGTTAAGTTATTGTTTTGTTTTTTTCTATGAAATTTCCCCACCTTTCTTCTCTGGATGTGAAGAAGATGAGCTGATCTAACCATAAGAGAAAGAGATGATAGTTGTTGTTTGCCAGATGATAATAAAAAGTGATGAAGGCTTTTTAAGTGAAGCTCCTGTGCCAACCTTGTAGACATGACTTTGGACATAGAAGTTTGCAAAAGATGTTCAGATATGAATGGGAGATCATCTGAATTACTGGAGTGAATTTTCAAATCAGCGAGAGATCATAGACACATTTGGGAATATTTGTTTTTGTTTGTTTCTTATTGATGTTTTTTCTCTTATTGCTATGGTTAGTATAAGTGAAGTAATAGAGGAAACAACAGAATAAGAGATTTGAATTAATCCCAGATTTTCCTGACTTCATATCCAAAACATTTTTATTAGGCAACCCATGAGGATCGCATAAGAATTTCAGTTTATTTCTCTTGTTACTCATATTTTCTGTTTTGTTTAAAAACATCTAAAATACAGGTTTTAATGCTAACTTCTTCCATGTATCTTATTTCTCTAAATGTAGTGCTGTCTCTATTGCTTTACTTTTTGCCTTTTTTGTTATCTAGCTAAGTAAAACCATAGTCAACTTTCCCATAGGAAACCCTTTCTTTTCAATGGAAAGTCCTTCTGGTTAAAATGGATTTTATCATCCCTCATCGGGATACTCCATCCTTTGTGACTAGCTCATCATCCTATGTTTTAAACAATTGTACATAAATCTAAATTCTATTCTGAACTGCCATTTTCTTAACCAGCAGTTCAATGCCCAAAGTTGTCTTTCTCTTCTGAAAACTTAATATTTATTCAGAGGCAGCAAGGAAATTACTGTCCTAAAGCTGAGCCGTAAATAGGGCTTTTTTGCACTATAAGGCAAGAAGCATAAAAGGTACCCCAACTTTGTAGACAGTGATGAAAAAGATACCTTTCCATGCTGGGCACTACAGAAACCCTGTAGTTTAGGCCACCAAAGGCAATAGACTCTATAAAAACCAGGTCACTGGAGGAGAGCCTTGCCCTGGGGGACTTAGACACAACAAACTTAATCAAGTTGTATTTTAAATATTTAAAAGCGTATTTTGATTAACATCTTTTTTTATGCTGTCTTCTAAAGACTCCCTACCTCCACCCACCAGCATATCATGCCCTGTGCCAAAGAATGAAAAAAAAATAAAGACATGAGCAAAACCAACCACCATAACAAACAATTATAACAGAAGAGAAAATATTCCACACCAGTAGACACACTTCTCTGCAAAAGATAAAAAGGAATGGCATTTTCTCATCTTCTATATGTGGACAACTTTGCTATTTATATCAGCACAGATTCCAATTCCGTTTTGTTGGTGTTTTTCTCTTTATTCTTACTGTTTATATTGCTGTAGTCATTGTACATATTATTTTCCAGGTTCTGTTTACTTCACCCTACCTTAGTTTACATAATTCCTCCCATAATTCTCTGAATTTCTCACCTTCTTTATTTCATACAGTGTAGTAAATCCAATTTCCAGTGGATTTAAGTCTATTTTTGACAACCAGGCACTCAGGATGATTCTCTCCCCCCACCTACCCTTGGCATCTAAAAGCATTGATTCCTGAAATAGCCACTCCTAGAACAAACGAATATGAAAGGCACTGAATGAAAGCCAGATGACAACTCCATCTCTCCTTTATTCCATTTTCTAAAAATCCCTCAAAGTATCATGATAAAATGCTTAAGCTTGAAATGCAACTTGAGGATCAACTATTTCAACTCCTTCACTTTCAAAAGAAACAAAAAGAGGACCCAGAGACAAGAAGGACAAGAAATGATCTGCAAAAGGTCACAAAGAAAGGCTCATTAAACTATTACTGAAAATCAGGTTGAAATGAGGTCTAGTTAGTTGGAGCCCAAGTTTCAAAGCCCAACAGATTGTAAGAGCTAGAAGAAGAATTTAAGACAAGGATGTACTAACGTCTACTCAAAGAGAGAACAGAGTAATACATTTTCAATGTAAGTAATTATACCTTGGGAATTGTCAAACTTACAAATCAGGGCTTAATTTATTTTCTTGATCATTGAAATCAACACTGTCAAATTTAAATAGAAACAAGCACCATGAAACCATGTCAGGTTCATTGCAGACTATATGTTGACTTGGAAAATCATACATGTTTATATATACATATATATATATCTTTATTAATATAGCAATATATTAAAATCAGATAAAAGACTTCATTTTAATCTAGTTCTGACTGAGTTAACACTTCTGGCCTAGATTTTTAAAAGTGAAGTAGAAAATTTTAATAATCCTGATTAAACTTTAAAGTGTATTTTGCAATTTCCTTGCCTTCCCCCCTCAAAAAAAAGGAGGGGGCAGCTAGGTAGCACAATGAATAGAGCACTGGCCCTTAAGTCAGGAAGACCTGAATTCAAATCCAGTCTCAGACACTTGACACTTACTAGCTGTTTGACCTTGGACAAGTCACTTAACCCTAACTGCCTTGCTTTCCCCCTCAAAAAAAATGTATCTTGCATACATTATAGGTCTAGTTGTTAAATATTCTCTAGCATACTTCTACTAAAACACCACCTTGCCCCCTCCTACCACCACTACCACCACAACCATCTAATTTTATAGAAAATGAAATCCAGAGTTATTATCAAACAAGGATTTTAACTCAGATCTCAATTCCCAATTCAGCATTCTTTCAGACAGGTTGTTGAAACATAGTAAAGGTATATTCTGTTTTTCCAATAAATGGCCAAGGTTTACTGAGATGCAACAGCCCTTCTTGAAGTCCCTTATCTTATATAACTCAGGAGAAGCATCTGTGCAGATAAGGCAATTCCTTGAACCAATTCTTCTTCTGGACATTCTTTCCATAAAGCTATTTGCCTACCCTAGTGAATCTCTTCCAGAGCCAGCAAAGAGCTATGGGAGAGAGGGAGATGATTTACACATCCACTCTGCCCCTTCCCCCAAACTGTTATCTTTATACTATCCTTTGAGAGCCTAAATCTCTGTGTTTAATACTAAAGGGACTGACTTGCTTAAATCTAGACTGACAGGATTTCCCTCCTGACTACTAGGTTTGGCCAGAGGTCAAATCCCACCAGCTATTGACTTCCATCCTCTCTTCTGCTCCCATGGGATTCCATAGGATGAAGCCTCAACAGAATTAAACTCTTGTCAGATCTTTCCTGAAAGGTGTTTTCACCATCCTGGAACCTAACCCTGTACAGGAAAAAAACAAAACAAACAAAAAAACCCCACAAAAACAAAAAAAAAAATTGTGGTTCAGCTTACTTCCTTAGAGTAGTATAAATTTTGTGCCTTCCCTCGAAATTTCCCATACTTGGACAACTTTTCTTTCCTGGTACAAAGCTCTGACTCTTCCTCTCCTGCTCCCTGTAGGTCTAGTTCTGCTCTATACTTTTCATTTCCTCCCCAAGACTTCATAATTGTTAGCAATGGTTGATAGAATCCTGTTGGCATTATAATATGCACCCACATTTTTCTCTAGGAATAAGTGAGCATTATCAGTCTCCTTTTCAACCCAGGTGCTTGTGTAGTTAGAGTTAAAAAGAATTACAATGCTCAAGCAATGCTACAAAAAAATTTCATAATTTGGAGTAGGAGAGAATGCTGTTCCTGTTCTCAGTCATCTGTGCCTCTGAGAAGCCTTATTGAGGTGATAATTCTAGCACTGATCTTCACCTGGCCTGCAACTATCCTAATTCCACACAGCGTACAGAGAAAGGAAATAAACACCTTCCAGAATGTCTGCAAGCTCAAAAATATAATGTAATGACAAATGTCACAAGTTACCTCCACATTGGTAATTAGTAGATTATCTGATGTATTGTGGTATCAAATTTAAATGTACTAGCTCTTTCTGTGATATCTGATTCTCAAAAAATTACAGAATATCTAATGAGATCTAACTCTGTGACATCTTATTTCCAACAGGGAAAAAAAAATCCATTTCTTGGAAATAGATATGAAGAAGACAGTCATAAATAACCAAAAAAAAATGAAGATGGGGGAAAAAAACCTATGGATTAAGTCATCTAATTCACTACATTGCAAGCTAACTCTGCTATGTGTCAAAGATGGAGAATATTTAAATGCTCACACTCTTGGAGAGGCAGCATTGGGGGCAGTGTCTAGAGAACTGGCCTTGGAAACAGGAAGCCAAGGATTGAGATTTGCTTCAAATCACTTATCCTATCCATACTCCCAGGCAATTCTCTGTGACTTATCTATTGCAGAGAAGATCCATACCTATATTTGTAAAGGAAGTATCTTCATCAAGAGTTTTTGCCATAATGGAAGCAAAGGCCTAATTTTTTTTGGAGGGGGGAAGGCAGGGCAATTGGGGTTAAGTGACTTGCCCAAGGTCACATGGCTGATAAGTGTTAAGTGTCTGAAGCCAAATTTGAACTCAGGACCTCCTAGCTATAAGGCTGGTGCTCTACTCACTGTGCCACCTAGACACCTCCCACATTTTTAAAAAAGGGCATATTAGTGAAGCAAATGCATATTATGAAAAGATTGTCCAGGACATGGTAGGGTTCAGAAGTAGCACTGGAAGTGAAGAGTGGGACAAGGGAAACAATAATTATCTTCTTATGTAAATAAATTACAAGTATTGATAAAAATCAAAACCTTTTGCAATGAGAGTGCCTAGTGGGCAGAGTGACTTCCATAAGTGAAGGTATAGTCCTTAATCTTTAGGGGTAACTCATTAATTTATTAACAATTTGTATTATATGTACACTTTAGACCATTCATCCACAATCTCTAGAGAATTGTTCTTCTTGTTATCTGTTCTTCACTTTTGAAGAGAACCAAGGGAACCAGTTACATCACAGTATGTCTTGACTTTAACTCTAAGTGAGGCACAGTAGCACGGATTCATTTCCTCATTCTTTATTCCAGTCATCAAAGTAGAGTGAGAAGACAACTTGTGATGACCAAGGATGCAGTGGATGACCTTGGTATCTTTGATATCTGATCAAGCTATAAGCACTACATAGGACCTGCTTCCGTCATATTCATGACCAATTCGAACAAATTATTCTCACCTGGGCATTCCATATCCTTAGGGTAGACATCCCCTAACCCACCTATGAGTTTGAAGCCTGTTGATTACCCTTAACCTGGTTTAGCCCTTCTGCCAAGATGGGTTCAACAGGGTGTGGCTACTGCACATGCTACAGTTTCTTGGAGCCACAATGAGAGTTGGCTGGGAGATGGACAACAAAGGTGAATGAGTAGCTTTAAAAAGGGCTCAGTAAGTCTTCACTAGAGGTGCTAGTCCTTGAATATCCCATAAAACTACAGAGAATAGGCTTCTGAATAACCCAGACTGTTCACTATAGTGCTGCTATCTTTTAGAGAATATTTCAAATAATACAGAGCAGGAAAGTGATGACACGCTTCACAGAGGAATTTCTTTTATTACTTAAAGGTAGTAAGGGAACTGCAGTTGTGACCTTACGAGATTTAAAGTCTATAGACCATTGCCAATGAGAAATAAGCTTATTATTGTATGAATCATTTCAGTAAACTTATTTTATGTTAAGCAATGTTTTATCATCATTGCAACTAAATGGTTCTTCAGTGTTCCAATAGTATGATCATAATTGAGATAAACCTTAGATTCAAATAACAACATTAATAGTGATAATCAACAAACAACTGTGTCTTAAATGCTTACTATATGCCAGATACTATGCTAGGTTCTAGAGATACTACTAATAGAATGAACCAACCCTACTGTTGAAGGAACATAACATTCAAATAGGAAGACAAAAGGTACATATACAAGTACATGAAGAATAAGTATAAAAAGTTATAAATACAAAATAAATGCAAGGAATTTAAGGAGGGAGTCCACTAATTCTTGTCAGGAGCCAGAAAGGCTTCACGTAGAAGATGTTGCTCGAGCTGCATCTTGAAGTGAGGGAAAAGATTATATGAAACAGTTTTATAGGGAGAACATTCTAGGCAATGGGATGGGGATGGTCAACAGGAAGGACCAATGATGAGAGATGGTACCATACATCATTTGAGAAACAGAAAGGGACCAATTTGACTGGATGGCAGAACATAGGATGAAAAGTGAGGAGATGACAGTTATAACAAGGAATCATCAAATATTTACTGAACCATGAAAGAAAGAATAAGCATTTATCAAGACTAGTTACAAGGACATTTTATTCTGCTCTAAGTCTGGTTATTGGTGGTCCATATGTGATCAAGTGTTGTTAGTAGTCTGGAAAGAAACAATGTAAAGCAGAGGAAGCAAACATAATCCCCAGGCACACTGGGCCCACAGCATTTCCAAGTGGGCCTGAAGTAGTTTGAAATATAGTTCTTTTCTAATTTTAGTGTGTTGATATATTAATAAAAAAGAAATAAAAGAAAAATATTGTTTTCCAAGTCACTATGCATCCTAAAGTACAGTTTAGTCATCTCCATTTCTATTTGAGTTTTACACCAACAATGTAAAGAAACTAAGTTGTTTAATTAAAATAAAAGAAGAGCTTTAGAACTCTGAAATATCAACCAATAGGAAAGTTTCTGGCAACTGGCCCTCCATAGAAAGAAGACAAAATTGAAAAGGTAGAGTTGGCTCAGATTGTGTAGGGCCTTGGTATTCAGGCTAAAGAGTATGATCTTTTATCCTTATGGTTAAAGGGAACCATGGAAAGCTTTCTAACTGTGTAATCATAGAAGATTAACATTTTTGTGCTGCCTTAAAACACTATCACAAGCTGTGAGAGCACATCAGAGTAATCATTTCAATAATGCTTTAATGTTTGCAAAGGAATTTGCAAACATCATTACATTTTATCCTCATAACAACCCTGAGAGGTAAGTGCTAATATTATCCCCATTTTACATATCAGAAAACTGAGGGTGCCAGCTGTTAAGTCGCAGCTAGTAAGGGTTTGGAGGCTGAATTTGAACTCAGTTCTTCCTGACTCCAGATCCAGAATTATCTCTGTGCTACCATATAGATACCATGGAGAACCTGCTTCAGCTTCAGGAAGAGCAGGTTCAAGTCCTATTACTGACTCACCTTGGCTCTGGGCAGGTTACTTAATCTCTTGATGTACCCAGGCACCTCTCTAATATTATAAATTACAGAACAGTTATTGATCTGTACTGGTAAAAAGAATTTATCAAAAGGAGTTCCCCACACTAATCATAGGTTAGTTAGAGAAAATAAATAAACAGGAAACAAATATAAATAAGAAGGAAGAAAGGAAGGAAGGAAGGAAGAAAGGAAGGAAGGAAGGAAGGAAGGAAGGAAGGAAGGAAGGAAGGAAGGAAGGAAGGAAGGAAGGAAGTAAGGAAGGAA